>NC_092150.1:44711305-44986305 GCF_045791955.1 Oncorhynchus clarkii lewisi
ATTTGACATTAGAGAAGCTTCCATTAAAGAAAACCTTTTAGTTCTATTAGATAAATAGATCTGAATCCACGATATGGCAGAGGTTGAAAAGCCATAACACATATGTTTTTTCAACAGGTTATGGTCAATAATATCAAAGGCTCCACTGAAATCTAACAGTACAGCTCCCACAATCTTCTTATTATCTATTTATTTCAACCAATCATCAGTCATTAGTGTCAGTGCAGTACATGTTGAGTGTCCTTCTCTATAAGCATGCTGAAAGTCTGTGTTGTAGCATTGTATTTGGTCAAACACAATTTTTTCCAACAGTTTGCTAAGAGCTGGCAGCAAGCTTGTAGGTCTGCTGTTTGAACCAGTAAAGGCCACTTGACCACTCTTGGGTAGCGGAATTACTTTTGCTTCCGTCCAGGCCTGAGGACATGTAAGGCTCAGATTAAAAATATGACAGATAGGAGTGTCTATAGAGTCAGCTATCATCCTCAGTAGCTTTCTATCTAAGTTGTCAATGGCAGGAGGTCTGTCATTATTGATTGACAATTTTTCTACCTCTCCCACTCGAACTTTACAAAATTCAAATTTGCAATGCTTTTCTTTCATTATTATTTTTTGATGCATGAATAGAATTGCTCATGTGTTCATTGTTGGCATTTCCTGCCTAAGTTAGCCCACTTTGCCAATTAAGTCATCTTTAAAATATTTGTCAACATCAAATGGTTTTGTGATGAATAAGCCATCTGATTCGATGAAAGATGGGAGTTGAATTTGTCTTTTTGCCCATAATTTCATTTAAAGTACTCCAAAGTTTTTTTCCATCATTCTTTATATCATCAATCTTGGCTTCTTTTTGTTGAGTTTAGTCAAATAATTTCTCAATTTGCAGTAAGTCAGTCAGTCAGATGTGCAGCCAGACTTATTAGCCACTACTTTTGCCCCATCTCTTTCAACCATACAGCTCTCAATTCCTCATCAATCCATTGAGCCTTCACTGTACTAACAGTCAGTTTCTTAACAGGTGCATGCTTAGCAATAATTGGATACAGCTTTAGAACAAAGTTCTACAGTATTAGTAAATCATTTTAAAAAATGTGATCGTTACATGTGGATGATCTTGTTCCTGTAGAGTTTGTTAACACCCTGGTAGGTTGATTAATAACCTGAACCAGATTACAGGCACTGGTTACAGTGAGAAGCTTCCTCTTGAGTGGACAGCTTGATGAAAACCAGACAATATTCAGGTCCCCAAGAAGGTAGACCTCTCTGTTTACATCACAAAGACTATCAAGCATTTCAAACATATTATTTAGATACTGACTGTTTGCACTTGGTGGCCTATAGCAACACCCCAAAAGAAAAGGCTTTAGATGTGCCAAGTGAACCTGCAACCACAACACTTCAATTACACTTGACATATTGCAAGGTCTTCTCTAAGCATTACAGGGATACGGCGCTGAATATATACAGCAACACCTCCCCCATAAGCATTTCTGTCTCTTCTATAGATGTTATATCCTTGTATTGCTACTGCTGTATCATCAAATGAATTATCTAAGTGAGTCTCAGAAATAGCTCATTTATGAATGTTATCTGATGTTATCAAGTTATTGATTTCATGAACCTTATTTCTAAGGCTACATATATTAATATGGTCTATTTTCAGCCCTTTCCTTGGTAGCTTATCAGAGAGACAAAATACTACAATGAGCAAACAAAGCAAGAGAAAAAAATATACATTCAGCAGTCCATTAATCAATTGTTGTGTGTGTGTGTGTGTGTGTGTGTGTGTGTGTGTGTGTGTGTGTGTGTGTGTGTGTGTGTGTGTGTGTGTGTGTGTGTGTGTGTGTGCTGCGGGGTTGAATCTACGAACCCATAGGCTTGGCTCTCTCATCCCTTCCAGGCTTCTGGGAGGGAGGGTGAACAATGAGCCTGTCATAGCAGATGTAAGCAATGTCCCCACACACTCTGGCAGCTTTCTTGACTGGGATCAGATCTTTCCTCTTCTGGCGCACAGCTTCAGGATAGTCCTTGTTGAGGAAGATATACGTTCATCTCAAGTTCTTGTCTCTTTCCAGAACAGCTACCTTGTCCTTGAACCTCATGAACTTGACCACTATTGTCCTGGGCCTGTCACTTGGGCCGGTGGTGGGTTTTCCAGTCCTGTGGGCGCTCACCACTGCAATCTTTCTGTGGTCCATCTTTAATTTCTCAGAGATCATTTCCCTCACTTTGTCCTCAGACTCCATCCAGGAGAAAGACCTTATCAAAAATATATTATCGGTGATGGAAAGGTGGGACAGCTAGGAGTATTTGGAAAGACAATGTGATCCTTTCTAAGACACCCCTTATCAGGTTTGGGCGGTATCCAGATTGTCATACCTTTATACCAACATGAGGTTGCTGAGGAGAAAATGGCTCATAATAACGTCCGGAACGGAGCAAATGGCATCAAACACCTGGAGACCATGTGTTTGATGTACTTGATACCATTCCACCATTCTTCCCAATTAAGGTGCCACTAACTTCCTGTGCTTCCCAACCGACCTTGTACCCTCGCTGGATATTCGGTAAAACTGGCACTAAACAAGTAACCCGAAGTTTAGCAATGCTAACAATTACATGTAAAATCCCATAGTGAATGCTAGGTAAATGCTAAGGAGCACATTGCAAAACTTTTATACAGTCTCTGACAAAACTATTTAAAAGGACAGACATCCCAGCCCATAAAGTTCTACAAACAACAAAAAAATGCTACTCACAGTTTGCTGCACGTACAAAACAAATATTAGACAGCAAGGCTCTTGTTTCAGGAGGGGATTCCCTGCTGTTTCCAAGATAAACTTGATTTTTGCAAGAAGCTCACCACTTATCTAGATAATTAGCTACTAAATTAGCAACCCAAATGCACAATTGCAGAGATTTTAGCACATTTTAGACAGTTAACTTAATAGTTATAAGATACTGTATCTAGATGGCAAACATTTAATTGTGAATTCCATACTGTAACTAGATCACCTGGCGCTTTCTGCAATACAGTGAGTGACTCACAAGGCTCCGGTCTCTCGTCGTTGTGTGCTTGTAAACAACCACCACGTGACTACCGGTAAGCTTCATAATGAAAAATAATGTGACAGCTGAAATGAAGAACGCAATGTGCTTTATCTCCCAATGTATTTCACAAGTTGACTGCAGGTATTTACTTAAAAAGTAGCTACAAATATTTAATGTATTAAAAAAACTTCAAAGAAATTGTTCACGGTTTTGAAAAAACATCCCGTGACTATTTCCAAATACCCCGGTATATGTTATAAACGGTATACCACCCAAGCCTACCCCGAATGTCTAATTTTACCCACATTCTTACCTAAACTATTTCTAATCTAAATCTGAAACAAGCACAGACTTCATCATCATCATCATCCCAATAGCTCTCTCTGTTTTGCCCTCCCTCTCTCTGTCTCTCTCTCTCTCTCTGTCTCGCTTGCTCTCTCTACTCCCTCAAAGTTAATCTCTCGTCTCTTTTCTTTTCTCTCCTTTCCCCTCCAATCTAGCCCTCTCCCTCACTCACCGCTCACTCAAGTCCAAGTGACCTCATTTTCATTGATGCCTCCTCAATCTCACAGCTCTCCTATAGCTTCCTCTCATATCGTTCTCTTCCTGCCCTCCGCTATTCCTCTCCTTCTCTTCCTCACACTGATTTTCCTTTCTGTTTTACCATCTCTGGCCCACTTTAATCGAAGAACAACTTTAAGAACTGTTCATAAAACCTTTAAAAGCCTCCATAGATGCTTCACAAATAATTTATAAGAAAAAGTAATGAGCTTCAAAGTTTATTTGTTTAAAGTAGGATGGCCATCTATTCCTCTCTTTCAGTCTCTTTTATTGTTCTCTCCTGGTAACTCCACCTCTCCTTTTTATCTCTTAGTGCTTCCACCTTGTTTTACTCCTCTTTCTTTCTGTCTTTCTCCTCTCATTCCTCCCTCTCTCCTCTTTAACCCTTCCATTGTTTAGTTTGAATAATACATGTGCTTGGAAACATTCCACAGTCCGCTGACATGTACACTGGCCATTAGGCAAACTGGTGTTCCCCCCCTAAAAAAGGCCTTTTAACAAAAATACAAACCTTTTTGGCTTCTTGAAAGAAACTAAGTGGTCTCAGGATCAAGAAGTTCGTACACACAAACAAGCACACACACACACACAAACAAGCACACACACACACACACAAACAAGCACACACACACACACACAAACACACACACACACACACACACACACACACACAAGCACACACACACACAAACACACACACCACACACACACCTGCTTGTACATAAAATACATAAAAGTGGATAATAACAACATTCTCATTAATGGTCTCACTTAATAAGAGAGAAAAAGGAAGAGAGCAAGAGAGGTAGTTAAAGAGATTGGGAGAAAGAAAGCAAGAGGGATTGAGAGAGAGGGAGGACTGAGAGAGTGAGTGAACGAGAGAAAGGGGAGAGAAAAATAGACAGAGTGAATGAGGGAGAGAGAGAAAGATAGACAGAGTGAATGAGGGAGAGAGAGAAAGATAGACGAGAGAGAGAGAGAGAGAGAAAGATAGACGAGAGAGAGAGAAAGATAGACGAGAGAGAGAGAGAGAGAGAGAAAGATAGACGAGAGAGAGAGAGAGAGAGAGAGAGAGAGAGAGAGAGAGAAAGAGAGAGAGAGAGAAAGAGAGAGAGAGAGGATCAAATAAATGAGAGGTGGCAGGAAAGGAGGAGTGATGAGAGAAGGGTAGGAGAGGAGGAAAAGAAGAGGTAGTGAGGTGTAAAGGGAGAGAGAAAGAGAGCTTGGGACAGCAGATCACAACAGACTATTAGCATCAATTAGGCTGTATTGGAGACGAGCCCCGCTCACAAGTCATCACAGTCTGATCATACAGCACAGCACAGCACTGATCTAACATCACTGAGGGGGAGGGAAACCGAGAGCGAGACAGAGAGAGAGCAGGGGAATCAGGTTAGACTAGAGAGAGAAAGTCAAGAGAGGTAGCAAGAGAGACGCAGGGTTTAAGTGCACCCTAACTATGTGAATGCTGGTAATCTAGGTTGCACTGTCATATAGAAGGGTGTTCAATGAAACTAAACTCATCACTTACTGAATGTGAACAGCTCGTGAGACCACCTAGCTATCTATTTATTCTCGTACTTTACGATTACTTTATTTGTCAATTGTACACAAAGGTCCAACAGAAATTTGACTTCTGCTTTATCCCAACCCATCCAAAAGATACATGCATGTACAGGCGTAAGAGCAGGGGGTTGCCACACTGGGCACCCATGGAACAGTTGTTAACTGCCTTGCTCAAGGGCACAACAGCAGGCAATGGCATCTAGGATTTGATACCAGCAACTCTCCGGTTGCCAGCTCACTTCCACCAGATCTTTCCCGTCAGATCCGGGATCCAAACTGGCAATCCTCCGGCTGCTGGCTCGCCTCTCTAACTGCTAGGCGACCTGCTGCCCCTATACATGGACCTACAGGGTCCTTCCACAATATAGGCATGATAGGCTAGTCAATACCTCAATGCATGTTGTTACCATAACATAAGATGACAAACAAAAAGGTAGGTTTCCTGTGGGCTAGGTGGTCTAGCGGTCTGTGTCGCCGCCCTACAGCAGCACACCGATATGTGTTTGAATCAGAGTATCTGACCCACTGTCTATGTGACCCACTCTCTCCTCCTATCCACTTTCTCTCTCCTCTCTGTCAAAAAAACATTTTGGGGTGGGGGTCTCCAACTACATGTCATTGTATTTGGCCAAAGTGTCCCAACAGTAAGATACCTACAAACACTGCCCTCTATCTGTGTGTGGCAGAACTAGTCCTCTCATGTTCCTAGGGTGGTACTGCAGTGCATAGGAGGTCTCTCTCTCAGCACTAGCACTGTGCTATATTCATATCCCAGACCTTAGACAGCCCCAGAGCTGTGGAGTGGCTCTTCAGAGTAGTAAAACCTTCGGAGAGTCGGAGAGAGAAAGAAGGGATGAGAGACAGACGGCGAGTGGAGATGGAGAGAGAGACAGACAGACAGAGAACGGAGAGACAGCAGAGATAGAGGAGAGATGAGGAGAGACTAGAGTTGCTACCTAAAACAACCCAGCCTGCTAAACACTAATGCACCGATCCACCTCTTCCTGTCTGAATAGACAACACAACACGCAGGTACAGTTGATGAGCAAGAAGTGGAGGCAGAGTAAAACAAACACATACAAGCACGGAAAGTCTTAATGTGAAGAGACGCAGTACACTCTTCGCCTGTCCCCATAAGAACCCTTGTTGGTTCCAAGTAAAACCCTTTTTGGTTCCAGGTAGAACCATTTTGGGTTCCATGTAGATCCCTCTGTGGAAAGGGTTCTACATGGAATCCAAAAAGGTTCTACATGGAACCAAAAGGGATTTACCTGGAACCAACAAGGGTTTTTCTAAATGTTTTCCTATGGGGATAGCCAAAGAAACCTTTTAAGTTCTAGATAGCACCTTTTTTTCCCCTAAGAGTGGAGACACAAACCAATTGTAATGCACACACACAAATCACACACACGTTGGCCCAACCCAACCCCCGGTGTGCAGTTGAGGCCAAAGCATTAAACGTAAAGCATAGACTAGAGGACAGCACATAAAGACTAGAGTATAGAAGACAGTCAGGCCCAGGCAGACAACATCCAGGCAGGGCACAGCGTTTATTGAAACCTCATGGGGAATAACAGATGCAAATGTAAAGAGAAGCTATTTGTGGTCCGGTCACCTCAATGTCGCTCCAGTCAGCCTCACCCCACTGTAAGAGCACACACACACACAGCACTGTAAGAACACACACACACACACAGCACTGTAAGGAGACGCACACACACACAGCATTGTAAGGACATGCACACACACACAGCACTGTAAGAACACACACACACAGCACTGTAAGAACACACACACACAGCACTGTAAGGACACACACGCACACAGCACTGTAAGGACACACACACACACACACACACACAGCACTGTGAGGACATGCACACACAGCACTGTAAGAACACACACACACACACACACACACACAGCACTGTAAGGACACACACACACACACACACACACACACACACACACACACACACACACACACACACACACACACACACACACACACACACAGCACTGTAAGGACACAAACACACACACACACATAACACTGTAAGGACACACACACACAGCACTGTAAGAACACACACACACAGCACTGTAAGAACACACACACACACACAGCACTGTAAGGAGACGCACACACACACACAGCATTGTAAGGACATGCACACACACACAGCACTGTAAGAACACACACACACAGCACTGTAAGGACACACACACACAGCACTGTAAGGACACACACACACACAGCACTGTAAGGACACACACGCACAGCACTGTAAGAACACACACACACACACACACACAGCACTGTAACGACACACACACACACACACAGCACTGTAAGAACACACACACACACACAGCAATGTAAGGACACACACACACACACAGCACTGTAAGGACACACACACACACAGCACTGTAAGAACACACACACACACAGCACTGTAAGGACACACACACACACAGCACTGTAAGGAGACGCACACACACACAGCATTGTAAGGACATGCACACACACACACAGCACTGTAAGAACATGCACACACACACACAGCATGGTAAGGACACACACGCACACAGCACTGTAAGGACACACACGCACACAGCACTGTAAGGACACACACACACACACAGCACTGTAAGAACACGCACACACACACAGCACTGTAATGACACGCACACACACAGCACTGTAAGAACACACACACACACACAGAGCACTGTAAGGACACACACACACACACACAGCACTGTAAGAACACACACACACACACAGCACTGTAAGGACACACACACACACACAGCACTGTAAGGGCACGCACACACAGCACTGTAAGAACACACACACACAGCACTGTAAGGACACACACGCACACAGCACTGTAAGAACACACACACACACACAGCACTGTAAGGACACACACACACAGCACTGTAAGGACACACACACACACACAGCACTGTAAGGACACACACGCACAGCACTGTAAGAACACACACACACACACACACAGCACTGTAAGGACACACACACACACACACAGCACTGTAAGAACACACACACACACAGCACTGTAAGGACACACACACACACAGCACTGTAAGGACACACACACACACAGCACTGTAAGAACACACACACACACAGCACTGTAAGAACACACACACACAGCACTGTAAGGAGACGCACACACACACAGCATTGTAAGGACATGCACACACACACACAGCACTGTAAGAACATGCACACACACACACAGCATGGTAAGGACACACACGCACACAGCACTGTAAGGACACACACGCACACAGCACTGTAAGGACACACACACACACACACAGCACTGTAAGAACACGCACACACACACAGCACTGTAAGGACACGCAAACACAGCACTGTAAGAACACACACACACACACACACAGCACTGTAAGGACACACACACACACACACAGCACTGTAAGAACACACACACACACACAGCACTGTAAGGACACACACACACACACAGCACTGTAAGGAGACGCACACACACACAGCATTGTAAGGACATGCACACACACACAGCACTGTAAGAACACACACACACAGCACTGTAAGGACACACACGCACACAGCACTGTAAGGACACACACACACACACAGCACTGTAAGGACACACACACACACAGCACTGTAAGAACACACACACACAGCACTGTAAGAACACACACACACACACACACAGCACTGTAAGAACACACACACACAGCACTGTAAGGAGACGCACACACAAACAGCATTGTAAGAACACACACACACACAGCACTGTAAGGACACACACGCACACAGCACTGTAAGGACACACACACACACACACACACAGCACTGTAAGGACAAACACACACACAGCACTGTAAGGACACACACACACACACACAGCACTGTAAGGACACACACACAGCACTGTAAGAACACACACACACACACAGCACTGTAAGAACACACACACACACAGCACTGTAAGGAGACGCACACACACACAGCATTGTAAGGACATGCACACACACACACAGCACTGTAAGAACACACACACAGCACTGTAAGGACACACACACACACAGCACTGTAAGGACACACACGCACAGCACTGTAAGAACACACACACACACACACACACACAGCACTGTAAGGACACACACACACACACAGCACTGTAAGAACACACACACACACACAGCACTGTAAGGACACACACACACACAGCACTGTAAGAACACACACAGCACTGTAAGGAGACACACACACACACACAGCACTGTAAGGACACGCACACACAGCACTGTAAGAACACACACACACAGCACTGTAAGGACACACACGCACACAGCACTGTAAGAACACACACACACACACAGCACTGTAAGGACACACACAGCACTGTAAGAACACACACACACAGCACTGTAAGAACACACACACACACAGCACTGTAAGGACACACACACACACACACAGCACTGTAAGGACACGCACACACAGCACTGTAAGAACACACACACACAGCTCTGTAAGGACACACACACACACACAGCACTGTAAGAACACACACACACACACAGCACTGTAAGGACACACACACACAGCACTGTAAGAACACACACACACAGCACTGTAAGGAGACGCACACACACACAGCATTGTAAGGACATGCACACACACACAGCACTGTAAGAACACACACACACAGCACTGTAAGGACACACACACACAGCAATGTAAGGACACACACGCACAGCACTGTAAGAACACACACACACACACACAGCACTGTAAGGACACACACACACACAGCACTGTAAGAACACACACACACACACAGCACTGTAAGAACACACACACACAGCACTGTAAGGAGACGCACACACACACAGCAATGTAAGGACATGCACACACACACACAGCACTGTAAGAACACACACACAGCACTGTAAGGACACACACAGCACTGTAAGGACACACACGCACAGCACAGTAAGAACACACACACACACACACACACAGCACTGTAAGGACACACACACACACACAGCACTGTAAGAACACACACACACACACAGCACTGTAAGGACACACACACACACAGCACTGTAAGAACACACACACACAGCACTGTAAGGAGACACACACACACACACAGCACTGTAAGGACACGCACACACAGCACTGTAAGAACACACACACACAGCACTGTAAGGACACACACGCACACAGCACTGTAAGAACACACACACACACAGCACTGTAAGGACACACACAGCACTGTAAGAACACACACACACAGCACTGTAAGAACACACACACACACAGCACTGTAAGGACACACACACACACACACACAGCACTGTAAGGACACACACACACACACAGCACTGTAAGAACACACACACACACACAGCACTGTAAGGACACACACACACACAGCACTGTAAGAACACACACAGCACTGTAAGGAGACACACACACACACACAGCACTGTAAGGACACGCACACACAGCACTGTAAGAACACACACACACAGCACTGTAAGGACACACACGCACACAGCACTGTAAGAACACACACACACACACAGCACTGTAAGGACACACACAGCACTGTAAGAACACACACACACAGCACTGTAAGAACACACACACACACACACAGCACTGTAAGGACACACACACACACACACAGCACTGTAAGGACACGCACACACAGCACTGTAAGAACACACACACACAGCTCTGTAAGGACACACACACACACACAGCACTGTAAGAACACACACACACACACAGCACTGTAAGGACACACACACACAGCACTGTAAGAACACACACACACAGCACTGTAAGGAGACGCACACACACACAGCATTGTAAGGACATGCACACACACACAGCACTGTAAGGACACACACACAGCACTGTAAGAACACACACACACACACAGCACTGTAAGAACACACACACACACAGCACTGTAAGGAGACGCACACACACACAGCATTGTAAGGACATGCACACACACACACAGCACTGTAAGAACACACACACAGCACTGTAAGGACACACACACACACAGCACTGTAAGGACACACACGCACAGCACTGTAAGAACACACACACACACACACACACACACACACAGCACTGTAAGGACACACACACACACACAGCACTGTAAGAACACACACACACACACAGCACTGTAAGGACACACACACACACAGCACTGTAAGAACACACACAGCACTGTAAGGAGACACACACACACACACAGCACTGTAAGGACACGCACACACAGCACTGTAAGAACACACACACACAGCACTGTAAGGACACACACGCACACAGCACTGTAAGAACACACACACACACACAGCACTGTAAGGACACACACAGCACTGTAAGAACACACACACACAGCACTGTAAGAACACACACACACACAGCACTGTAAGGACACACACACACACACAGCACTGTAAGGACACGCACACACAGCACTGTAAGAACACACACACACAGCTCTGTAAGGACACACACACACACACAGCACTGTAAGAACACACACACACACACACAGCACTGTAAGGACACACACACACAGCACTGTAAGAACACACACACACAGCACTGTAAGGAGACGCACACACACACAGCATTGTAAGGACATGCACACACACACAGCACTGTAAGAACACACACACACGGCACTGTAAGGACACACACACACAGCAATGTAAGGACACACACGCACAGCACTGTAAGAACACACACACACACACACAGCACTGTAAGGACACACACACACACAGCACTGTAAGAACACACACACACACACAGCACTGTAAGAACACACACACACAGCACTGTAAGGAGACGCACACACACACAGCAATGTAAGGACATGCACACACACACACAGCACTGTAAGAACACACACACAGCACTGTAAGGACACACACAGCACTGTAAGGACACACACGCACAGCACAGTAAGAACACACACACACACACACACACAGCACTGTAAGGACACACACACACACACACAGCACTGTAAGAACACACACACACACACAGCACTGTAAGGACACACACACACACAGCACTGTAAGAACACACACACACAGCACTGTAAGGAGACACACACACACACACAGCACTGTAAGGACACGCACACACAGCACTGTAAGAACACACACACACAGCACTGTAAGGACACACACGCACACAGCACTGTAAGAACACACACACACACAGCACTGTAAGGACACACACAGCACTGTAAGAACACACACACACAGCACTGTAAGAACACACACACACACAGCACTGTAAGGACACACACACACACACAGCACTGTAAGGACACGCACACACAGCACTGTAAGAACACACACACACAGCACTGTAAGGACACACACACACACACAGCACTGTAAGAACACACACACATACACAGCACTGTAAGGACACACACACACACACAGCACTGTAAGGACACGCACACACAGCACTGTAAGAACACACACACACAGCACTGTAAGGACACACACACACACAGCACTGTAAGAACACACACACACACACACAGCACTGTAAGGACACACACACACAGCACTGTAAGAACACACACACACAGCACTGTAAGGAGACGCACACACACACAGCATTGTAAAGACATGCACACACACACAGCACTGTAAGAACACACACACACAGCACTGTAAGGACACACACACACAGCAATGTAAGGACACACACGCACAGCACTGTAAGAACACACACACACACACACACAGCACTGTAAGGACACACACACACACAGCACTGTAAGAACACACACACACACACAGCACTGTAAGGAGACGCACACACACACACAGCACTGTAAGGAGACGCACACACACACAGCATTGTAAGGACATGCACACACACAAAGCCCTGTAAGAACACACACACACAGCACTGTAAGGACACACACGCACACAGCACTGTAAGGACACACACACACACACACAGCACTGTAAGAACACACACACACACAGCACTGTAAGGACACACACACACACACACAGCACTGTAAGAACACACACACACACACAGCACTGTAAGGACACACACACACACACACACAACACTGTAAGGACACACACACACACACACAGCACTGTAAGAACACACACACACACACACACACAGCACTGTAAGAACACGCACACACACACAGCACTGTAAGGACACACACACACACACACACAGCACTGTAAGAACACACACACACACAGCACTGTAAGGACACACACACACAGCACTGTAAGGACACACACACACACAGCACTGTAAGGACACACACACACACACAGCACTGTAAGAACACACACACACACACAGCACTGTAAGGACACACACACACACACAACACTGTAAGAACACACACACACACACAGCACTGTAAGGACACACACACACACACACAGCACTGTAAGGACACACACACACACACACAGCACTGTAAGAACACACACACACAGCACTGTAAGAACACACACACACAGCACTGTAAGGAGACGCACACACACACAGCATTGTAAGGACATGCACACACACACAGCACTGTAAGAACACACACACACAGCACTGTAAGGACACACACACACACACAGCACTGTAAGGACACACACGCACAGCACTGTAAGAACACACACACACACACACAGCACTGTAAGGACACACACACACACAGCACTGTAAGAACACACACACACACCCAGCACTGTAAGAACACACACACACAGCACTGTAAGGAGACGCACACACACACAGCATTGTAAGGACATGCACACACACACAGCCCTGTAAGAACACACACACACACAGCACTGTAAGGACACACACGCACACAGCACTGTAAGGACACACACACACACACACAGCACTGTAAGAACACACACACACACAGCACTTTAAGGACACACACACACACACACAGCACTGTAAGAACACACACACACACACAGCACTGTAAGGACACACACACACACACACAGCACTGTAAGGACACACACACACACACACACACAGCACTGTAAGAACACACACACACACACACACAGCACTGTAAGAACACGCACACACACACACAGCACTGTAAGGACACACACACACACACAGCACTGTAAGAACACACACACACACAGCACTGTAAGGACACACACACACACAGCACTGTAAGGACACACACACACACAGCACTGTAAGGACACACACACACACACAGCACTGTAAGAACACACACACACACACAGCACTGTAAGGACACACACACACACAGCAATGTGAGGACACACACACACAAACCACTGTAAGGACACACACACACAGCACTGTAAGGACACACACACACACAGCACTGTAAGAACACACACACACACACAGCACTGTAAGGACACACACACACACACAGCACTGTAAGAACACACACACACACACACACAGCACTGTAAGGACACACACACACACACAGCACTGTAAGAACACACACACACACAGCACTGTAAGGACACACACACACACACACAGCACTGTAAGAACACACACACACAGCACTGTAAGAACACACACACACAGCACTGTAAGGACACACACGCACACAGCACTGTAAGGACACACACACACACACAGCACTGTAAGGACACGCACACACAGCACTGTAAGAACACACACACACAGCTCTGTAAGGACACACACACACACACAGCACTGTAAGGACACACACAGCACTGTAAGAACACACACACACAGCACTGTAAGAACACACACACACACAGCACTGTAAGGACACACACACACACACAGCACTGTAAGGACACGCACACACAGCACTGTAAGAACACACACACACAGCTCTGTAAGGACACACACACACACACAGCACTGTAAGAACACACACACACACACAGCACTGTAAGGACACACACACACAGCACTGTAAGAACACACACACACAGCACTGTAAGGAGACGCACACACACACAGCATTGTAAGGACATGCACACACACACAGCACTGTAAGGACACACACACAGCACTGTAAGAACACACACACACACACAGCACTGTAAGAACACACACACACACAGCACTGTAAGGAGACGCACACACACACAGCATTGTAAGGACATGCACACACACACAGCACTGTAAGAACACACACACAGCACTGTAAGGACACACACACACACAGCACTGTAAGGACACACACGCACAGCACTGTAAGAACACACACACACACACACACACACAGCACTGTAAGGACACACACACACACACAGCACTGTAAGAACACACACACACACACAGCACTGTAAGGACACACACACACACAGCACTGTAAGAACACACACAGCACTGTAAGGAGACACACACACACACACACAGCACTGTAAGGACACGCACACACAGCACTGTAAGAACACACACACACAGCACTGTAAGGACACACACGCACACAGCACTGTAAGAACACACACACACACACAGCACTGTAAGGACACACACAGCACTGTAAGAACACACACACACAGCACTGTAAGAACACACACACACACAGCACTGTAAGGACACACACACACACACAGCACTGTAAGGACACGCACACACAGCACTGTAAGAACACACACACACAGCTCTGTAAGGACACACACACACACACAGCACTGTAAGAACACACACACACACACAGCACTGTAAGGACACACACACACAGCACTGTAAGAACACACACACACAGCACTGTAAGGAGACGCACACACACACAGCATTGTAAGGACATGCACACACACACAGCACTGTAAGAACACACACACACAGCACTGTAAGGACACACACACACAGCAATGTAAGGACACACACGCACAGCACTGTAAGAACACACACACACACACACAGCACTGTAAGGACACACACACACACAGCACTGTAAGAACACACACACACACACAGCACTGTAAGAACACACACACACAGCACTGTAAGGAGACGCACACACACACAGCAATGTAAGGACATGCACACACACACACAGCACAGTAAGAACACACACACAGCACTGTAAGGACACACACAGCACTGTAAGGACACACACGCACAGCACAGTAAGAACACACACACACACACACACACAGCACTGTAAGGACACACACACACACACAGCACTGTAAGGACACGCACACACAGCACTGTAAGAACACACACACACAGCTCTGTAAGGACACACACACACACACAGCACTGTAAGAACACACACACACAGCACTGTAAGGACACACACACACAGCACTGTAAGAACACACACACACAGCACTGTAAGGAGACGCACACACACACAGCATTGTAAGGACATGCACACACACACAGCACTGTAAGAACACACACACACAGCACTGTAAGAACACACACACACAGCACTGTAAGGACACACACACACAGCAATGTAAGGACACACACGCACAGCACTGTAAGAACACACACACACACACACAGCACTGTAAGGACACACACACACACAGCACTGTAAGAACACACACACACACACAGCACTGTAAGAACACACACACACAGCACTGTAAGGAGACGCACACACACACAGCAATGTAAGGACATGCACACACACACACAGCACTGTAAGAACACACACACAGCACTGTAAGGACACACACAGCACTGTAAGGACACACACGCACAGCACAGTAAGAACACACACACACACACACACACAGCACTGTAAGGACACACACACACACACAGCACTGTAAGAACACACACACACACACAGCACTGTAAGGACACACACACACACAGCACTGTAAGAACACACACACACAGCACTGTAAGGAGACACACACACACACACAGCACTGTAAGGACACGCACACACAGCACTGTAAGAACACACACACACAGCACTGTAAGGACACACACGCACACAGCACTGTAAGAACACACACACACACAGCACTGTAAGGACACACACAGCACTGTAAGAACACACACACACAGCACTGTAAGAACACACACACACACAGCACTGTAAGGACACACACACACACACACACACACAGCACTGTAAGGACACACACACACACACAGCACTGTAAGAACACACACACACACACAGCACTGTAAGGACACACACACACACAGCACTGTAAGAACACACACAGCACTGTAAGGAGACACACACACACACAGCACTGTAAGGACACGCACACACAGCACTGTAAGAACACACACACACAGCACTGTAAGGACACACACGCACACAGCACTGTAAGAACACACACACACACACAGCACTGTAAGGACACACACAGCACTGTAAGAACACACACACACAGCACTGTAAGAACACACACACACACACACAGCACTGTAAGGACACACACACACACACACAGCACTGTAAGGACACGCACACACAGCACTGTAAGAACACACACACACAGCTCTGTAAGGACACACACACACACACAGCACTGTAAGAACACACACACACACACAGCACTGTAAGGACACACACACACAGCACTGTAAGAACACACACACACAGCACTGTAAGGAGACGCACACACACACAGCATTGTAAGGACATGCACACACACACAGCACTGTAAGGACACACACACAGCACTGTAAGAACACACACACACACACAGCACTGTAAGAACACACACACACACAGCACTGTAAGGAGACGCACACACACACAGCATTGTAAGGACATCCACACACACACACAGCACTGTAAGAACACACACACAGCACTGTAAGGACACACACACACACAGCACTGTAAGGACACACACGCACAGCACTGTAAGAACACACACACACACACACACACACAGCACTGTAAGGACACACACACACACACAGCACTGTAAGAACACACACACACACACAGCACTGTAAGGACACACACACACACAGCACTGTAAGAACACACACAGCACTGTAAGGAGACACACACACACACACAGCACTGTAAGGACACGCACACACAGCACTGTAAGAACACACACACACAGCACTGTAAGGACACACACGCACACAGCACTGTAAGAACACACACACACACACAGCACTGTAAGGACACACACAGCACTGTAAGAACACACACACACAGCACTGTAAGAACACACACACACACAGCACTGTAAGGACACACACACACACACAGCACTGTAAGGACACGCACACACAGCACTGTAAGAACACACACACACAGCTCTGTAAGGACACACACACACACACAGCACTGTAAGAACACACACACACACACAGCACTGTAAGGACACACACACACAGCACTGTAAGAACACACACACACAGCACTGTAAGGAGACGCACACACACACAGCATTGTAAGGACATGCACACACACACAGCACTGTAAGAACACACACACACAGCACTGTAAGGACACACACACACAGCAATGTAAGGACACACACGCACAGCACTGTAAGAACACACACACACACACACAGCACTGTAAGGACACACACACACACAGCACTGTAAGAACACACACACACACACAGCACTGTAAGAACACACACACACAGCACTGTAAGGAGACGCACACACACACAGCAATGTAAGGACATGCACACACACACACAGCACTGTAAGAACACACACACAGCACTGTAAGGACACACACAGCACTGTAAGGACACACACGCACAGCACAGTAAGAACACACACACACACACACACAGCACTGTAAGGACACACACACACACACAGCACTGTAAGAACACACACACACACACAGCACTGTAAGGACACACACACACACAGCACTGTAAGAACACACACACACAGCACTGTAAGGAGACACACACACACACACAGCACTGTAAGGACACGCACACACAGCACTGTAAGAACACACACACACAGCACTGTAAGGACACACACGCACACAGCACTGTAAGAACACACACACACACAGCACTGTAAGGACACACACAGCACTGTAAGAACACACACACACAGCACTGTAAGAACACACACACACACAGCACTGTAAGGACACACACACACACACAGCACTGTAAGGACACGCACACACAGCACTGTAAGAACACACACACACAGCACTGTAAGGACACACACACACACACAGCACTGTAAGAACACACACACATACACAGCACTGTAAGGACACACACACACACACAGCACTGTAAGGACACGCACACACAGCACTGTAAGAACACACACACACAGCACTGTAAGGACACACACACACACAGCACTGTAAGAACACACACACACACACACAGCACTGTAAGGACACACACACACAGCACTGTAAGAACACACACACACAGCACTGTAAGGAGACGCACACACACACAGCATTGTAAAGACATGCACACACACACAGCACTGTAAGAACACACACACACAGCACTGTAAGGACACACACACACAGCAATGTAAGGACACACACGCACAGCACTGTAAGAACACACACACACACACACACAGCACTGTAAGGAGACGCACACACACACACAGCACTGTAAGGAGACGCACACACACACAGCATTGTAAGGACATGCACACACACAAAGCCCTGTAAGAACACACACACACAGCACTGTAAGGACACACACGCACACAGCACTGTAAGGACACACACACACACACACAGCACTGTAAGAACACACACACACACAGCACTGTAAGGACACACACACACACACACAGCACTGTAAGAACACACACACACACACAGCACTGTAAGGACACACACACACACACACACAACACTGTAAGGACACACACACACACACACAGCACTGTAAGAACACACACACACACACACACACAGCACTGTAAGAACACGCACACACACACAGCACTGTAAGGACACACACACACACACACACAGCACTGTAAGAACACACACACACACAGCACTGTAAGGACACACACACACAGCACTGTAAGGACACACACACACACAGCACTGTAAGGACACACACACACACACAGCACTGTAAGAACACACACACACACACAGCACTGTAAGGACACACACACACACACAACACTGTAAGAACACACACACACACACAGCACTGTAAGGACACACACACACACACACAGCACTGTAAGGACACACACACACACACACAGCACTGTAAGAACACACACACACACACAGCACTGTAAGAACACACACACACAGCACTGTAAGTAGACGCACACACACACAGCATTGTAAGGACATGCACACACACACAGCACTGTAAGAACACACACACACAGCACTGTAAGGACACACACACACACACAGCACTGTAAGGACACACACGCACAGCACTGTAAGAACACACACACACACACACAGCACTGTAAGGACACACACACACACAGCACTGTAAGAACACACACACACACCCAGCACTGTAAGAACACACACACACAGCACTGTAAGGAGACGCACACACACACAGCATTGTAAGGACATGCACACACACACAGCCCTGTAAGAACACACACACACACAGCACTGTAAGGACACACACGCACACAGCACTGTAAGGACACACACACACACACACAGCACTGTAAGAACACACACACACACAGCACTTTAAGGACACACACACACACACACAGCACTGTAAGAACACACACACACACACAGCACTGTAAGGACACACACACACACACACAGCACTGTAAGGACACACACACACACACAGCACTGTAAGAACACACACACACACACACACAGCACTGTAAGAACACGCACACACACACAGCACTGTAAGGACACACACACACACACAGCACTGTAAGAACACACACACACACAGCACTGTAAGGACACACACACACACAGCACTGTAAGGACACACACACACACAGCACTGTAAGGACACACACACACACACAGCACTGTAAGAACACACACACACACACAGCACTGTAAGGACACACACACACACAGCAATGTGAGGACACACACACACAAACCACTGTAAGGACACACACACACAGCACTGTAAGGACACACACACACACAGCACTGTAAGAACACACACACACACACAGCACTGTAAGGACACACACACACACACAGCACTGTAAGAACACACACACACACACACACAGCACTGTAAGGACACACACACACACACAGCACTGTAAGAACACACACACACACAGCACTGTAAGGACACACACACACACACACAGCACTGTAAGAACACACACACACAGCACTGTAAGAACACACACACACAGCACTGTAAGGACACACACGCACACAGCACTGTAAGGACACACACACACACACACAACACTGTAAGAACACACACACACACAGCACTGTAAGGACACACACACACACACACAGCACTGTAAGGACACGCACACACAGCACTGTAAGAACACACACACACAGCACTGTAAGGACACACACGCACACAGCACTGTAAGGACACACACACACACACAGCACTGTAAGAACACACACACACACAGCACTGTAAGAACACACACACACACAACACTGTAAGGACACACACACACACACAGCACTGTAAGAACACACACACACACACACAACACTGTAAGGACACACACACACACACACAGGACTGTAAGGACACACACACACACACACACACAGCACTGTAAGGACACACACACACACACAGCAGTGTAAGAACACACACACACACACACACACACACAGCACTGTAAGAACACACACACACACACACAGCACTGTAAGGACACACACACACACACACACACACAGCACTGTAAGGACACACACACACACACACGCACACAGCACTGTAAGAACACGCACACACACACAGCACTGTAAGGACACAGGGCACTGTAAGGACACACACACACAGCACTGTAAGGACACACACACACACACACAGCACTGTAAGGACACACACACACAGCACTGTAAGGACACACACACACAGCACTGTAAGGACACACACACACAGCACTGTAAGGACACACACACAGCACTGTAAGGACACACACACACGGCACTGTAAGGACACACACACAGCACTGTAAGGACACACACACAGCACTGTAAGGACACACACACACAGCACTGTAAGGACACACACACACAGCACTGTAAGGACACATGCACAGCACTGTAAGGACACACGCACACAGCATTGTAAGGACATGGTCATGACGTCAGCTCCTTTTGAGTTGGGGAGGGGAAACTGACATACTGGACATTAGACCCACTACAGTTCATATTCTGCTGAATCATTTTAAGCTTTACGTGTGATGTAATATACTGTAACCCAAACCTGGTCAATACTACTGTATACTATTAGCAATATACACTGTACAAAACATTAGGAACACCTTCCTAATATTTAGTTGCACCCCCTTTTTCCCTTTGGACAGCCTCAATTCTTCGGGGCACAAGGTGTCAAAAGCGTTCCACAGGGATGCTGGCCCATGTTGACGCATATGCTTCCCACAGTTGTGTCAAGTTGGCTGGATGTCCTTTGGGTGGTGGACCATTTTTGATGCACACAGGAAACTGTTGAGCATGAAAAACCCAGCAGTGTTGCAGTTCTTGACACAAACCAGTGCGCCTGGCACCTACTACCATACCCCGTTCAAAGTCACTGAAATATTTTTTCTTGCCCATTCACCCTCTGAATGGCACACATACACAATCCATGTCTCAATTGTCTCAAGGCTTAAAAATCATTCTTTAGCCTGTATCATCCTCTTCATCTACACTGATTGAAGTCGATTTATAAAGTGAGATCAATAAGGGATCATAGTTTTCACCTGGATTCACCTGGTCAGTCAATGTCATGGAAAGAGTTTTGTACACTCAGTGTATACTACCACTATATGGTATTACTACCATTATATACTACCACTATATACTACCTACCACTGTTACGGCTCTCGTTTGTGGAATGACCGGACCAAGGTGCAGTGTGGTAGGCGTACATCGTCTTTTTATTGATGACACCAAAAGAAAAATAACAACGACAAAATAAACGAAAGCGCACAGTTCTGTAAGGCAAAG
This sequence comes from Oncorhynchus clarkii lewisi, assembly GCF_045791955.1. NCBI lineage: Eukaryota > Metazoa > Chordata > Actinopteri > Salmoniformes > Salmonidae > Oncorhynchus > Oncorhynchus clarkii. The sequence goes on from NC_092150.1 coordinate 44,734,660, forward strand.
AAACTATACACAAAACAAGATCCCACAAAGCCCAAAAGGAAAATGACAACTTATATATGATCCCCAATCAGAGTCAACGATAGACAGCTGCCTCTGATTGGGAACCATACTCGGCCAAAAACAAAGAAAAAGGAAACATAGACTTTCCCACCTGAGTCACACCCTGACCTAACCAAACATAGAGAAAAATAAGGAACTCTAAGGTCAGGGTGTGACAACCACTGTATTCTACTACCACTATCCTAATACTATATACTACTACCAAAATAGAGTGCATTCAGAAAGTACTCAGAACCCATTTCAACATTTTGCCTTATTCTAAAATTGATTGAATAGTTTTTCCCCACTCATCAATCCACACACAATACCCCATAATAACAAAGCAAAAACATGTTTTTAGCCATTTTTGCAAATGTGTTTAAAAAAAATAAATGAAATATCACATTTACATAAGTATTCAGACCCTTTACTCAGTACTTTGTTGAAGCACCTTTGGCAGCGATTACAGCCTCAGGTCTTCTTGGGTATGAAGCTACAAGCATGGCACACCTGTATTTGGGAAGTTTCTCCCATTCTTCTCTGCAGATCCTTTCAAGCTCTTTCAGGTATGATGGGGAGCATCGCTGCACAGCTACTTTCAGGTCTCTCCCAAGATGTTCGATTGGGTTCCAGTCCGGGCTCTGGCTGGGCCACTAAAGGACATTCAGAGACCCGAAACCACTTCTGTGTTGTCTTGGCTGGGTGCTTAGGGTCATTATTCTGTTGGAAGGGGAATATTCGCCCCAGTTTAAGTTCCTGAGTGCTCTGGAGTAGGTTACCATCAAGGATCTCTCTCGACTTTGCTCCATTCATCTTTCCTTCAATCCTGACTAGTCGCTCAGCCCCTGCTTTTTGGCAAACTCAAAGTGTGCTGTCATGTGCCTTTTTACTGAGGAGTGGCATCTGTCTGGCCACTCTACCATAAAGTCCTGATTGGAGGGGTGCTGCAGGGAATGTTTGTCCTTCTGGAAGGTTCTCCCATCGCCGCAGTGGAACACTGGAGCTCTATCAGAGTGACCATCGGGTTCTTGGTCACCTCCCTGACCAAGGCCTTTCTCCCCCGATTGCTCACTTCTTCTAGGAAGAGTCTTGGTGGTTACAAACTTCTTCCATTTAAGAATTATGGAGAACACTGTGTTCTTGGGGACCTTCAATGCTGCAGAAATGTTTTGGTACACAATCCGGTCTCGGAGTTCTATACTCTATACTTATTTTTCACCATAATTTGCAAATAAATTCATTAAAAATCCTACAATGTGATTTTCTGGATTTATTTTTTCACTTTGTCTGTCATATTTGAAGTGTACCTATGATGAAAATTACAGGCCTCTCTCATCTTTTTAAGTGGGAGAACTTGCACAATTGCTGGCTGAATAAATACTTTTTTGCCCCTCTGTATGTAAATAAGGTATTTGTGTTTTCCATTTTTAATACATTTGCTAAAATTTCTAAAAACCTGTTTTCACTTTGTCATTATGGGTTATAGTGTGTAGATTGATGAGGAAATTTTAAAATATATACAGTGCCTTGCGAAAGTATTCGGCCCGCTTGAACTTTGCGACCTTTTGCCACATTTCAGGCTTCAAACATAAAGATATAAAACTGTATTTTTTTGTGAAGAATCAACAACAAGTGGGACACAATCATGAAGTGGAACGACATTTATTGGATATTTCAAACTTTTTTAACACATCAAAAACTGAAAAATTGGGCGTGCAAAATTATTCAGCCCCCTTAAGTTAATACTTTGTAGCGCCACCTTTTGCTGCGATTACAGCTGTAAGTCGCTTGGGGTATGTCTCTATCAGTTTTGCACATCGAGAGACTGACATTTTTTCCCATTCCTCCTTGCAAAACAGCTCGAGCTCAGTGAGGTTGGATGGAGAGCATTTGTGAACAGCAGTTTTCAGTTCTTTCCACAGATTCTCGATTGGATTCAGGTCTGGACTTTGACTTGGCCATTCGAACACCTGGATATGTTTATTTTTGAACCATTCCATTGTAGATTTTGTTTTATGTTTTGGATCATTGTCTTGTTGGAAGACAAATCTCCGTCCCAGTCTCAGGTCTTTTGCAGACTCCATCAGGTTTTCTTCCAGAATGGTCCTGTATTTGGCTCCATCAATCTTCCCATCAATTTTAACCATCTTCCCTGTCCCTGCTGAAGAAAAGCAGGCCCAAACCATGATGCTGCCACCACCATGTTTGACAGCGGGGATGGTGTGTTCAGCTGTGTTGCTTTTACGCCAAACAAAACGTTTTGCATTGTTGCCAAAAAGTTCCATTTTGGTTTCATCTGACCAGAGCACCTTCTTCCACATGTTTGGTGTGTCTCCCAGGTGGCTTGTGGCAAACTTTAAACAACACTTTTTATGGATATCTTTAAGAAATGGATTTCTTCTTGCCACTCTTCCATAAAGGCCAGATTTGTGCAATATACGACTGATTGTTGTCCTATGGACAGAGTCTCCCACCTCAGCTGTAGATCTCTGCAGTTCATCCAGAGTGATCATGGGCCTCTTGGCTGCATCTCTGATCAGTCTTCTCCTTGTATGAGCTGAAAGTTTAGAGGGACGGCCAGGTCTTGGTAGATTTGCAGTGGTCTGATACTCCTTCCATTTCAATATTATCGCTTGCACAGTGCTCCTTGGGATGTTTAAAGCTTGGGAAATCTTTTTGTATCCAAATTCGGCTTTAAACTTCTTCACAACAGTATCTCGGACCTGCCTGGTGTGTTCCTTGTTCTTCATGATGCTCTCTGCGCTTTTAACGGACCTCTGAGACTATCACAGTGCCGGTGCATTTATACAGAGACTTGATTACACACAGGTGGATTGTATTTATCATCATTAGTCATTTAGGTCAACATTGGATCATTCAGAGATCCTCACTGAACTTCTGGAGAGAGTTTGCTGCACTGAAGGTAAAGGGGCTGAATAATTTTGCACACCCAATTTTTCAGTTTTTGATTTGAGTCTACCCCCTCCTTTTTCGAACATTCTGTTAAAAATCGCGCAACTTTTCAGCGTCCTGCTACTCATGCCAGGAATATAGTATATGCATATGATTAGTATGTGTAGATAGAAAACACTCTGAAGTTTCTAAAACTGGTTAAATCACGGCTGTGACTATAACAGATCGTGTGTTTCATTGAAAAGCGCAAGAAAAACTGCTCTCTGAAAGCTAAAAATTATTTCCATGCGTCACTTTCATACGTTGTTAAAAGGGCACAAAATTAATTATCGACCTGCATGCAATTCCTACAGATTCCACACGATGTCGCCATTGTCATCATTTTCAAGGGACTTTTTTCTTTGTAAATCCAACTTACTGGATTCCATTTCTTCCGGTCTCCACCAGGATGTTTTGAATGTGCACATTGGCAGCCATTGATTTGAAAATGAGGAGCTATTGAATATACATCGCCCTGTAATCATTTTGATAGATTATAAACGTTTACTAATACCTAAAGTTGGATTACAAAAGTGTTTCGAAGTGTTTTGTGAAAGTTTATCGTCGACTTTTTTAATTTTAAAAAATGACGCAGCGTTTAAAAACAATGTTTTTTTCTGAATGACACAGCTTCCATTGAAAGCTATTTTGGGTATATATGGACCGATTTAAACGAAAAAAAGACCCAATAGTGATGTTTATGGGGCATATAGGAGTGCCAAGAAAGAAGCTCGTCAAAGGTAATGAATGTTTTATATTTTATTTCTGCGTTTTGTGTAGCGCCGGCTAAGCTATATCTATGTTTACATCGCATTCAGGCATTTTGAGGTGTTGCATGCTATCAGATAATAGCTTCTCATGCTTTCGCCGAAAAGCATTTTAAAAATCTGACTTGTTGGCTAGGTTCACAACGAGTGTAGCGTTAATTCAATACCCTGCATGTGAATTTTGATTAAGGTTTGAGTTTTAACGAGTACATTTAGCATTTAGCGTAGCGCATTTGCATTTCCAGGTGTCTACTTGAGACATCTGCGTCTCAAGTAGGAGCAAGAAGTTAAAAAAGTTTGAAATATCCAATAAATGTCGTTCCACTTCATGATTGTGTCCCACTTGTTGTTAATTCTTCACAAAAAAATACAGTTTTATATCTTTATGTTTGAAGCCTGAAATGTGGCAAAAGGTTGCAAAGTTCAAGGGGGCCGAATACTTTCGCAAGGCACTGTATATAGACTCTCTTTTTTTCTACCGTGTCATTGACTTGTTAATTGTTTACTCCATGTGTAACTCTGTGTTGTCTGTTCACACTGCTATGCTTTATCTTGGCCAGGTCGCAGTTGCAAATGAGAACTTGTTCTCAACTAGCCTACCTGGTTAAATAAAGGTGAAATACTTTTTTTTTTTTTTTACATCACCATGTGGTAAATTGGTTAATAGACCAATAACAAAGAGTTCCAAACCTCTCTGCCAATAACAGCTAGTTATCAGTTTTCCCTTCCCTACTTGAGACCACTCTCAGACAGTCCTAGCACAATTATTGCTTGAGAAACACTTAAGAGCCTTTTAATGGAAATCTATTAACGGCAAAGTACTTAATTGTTACACAGAAATGATGTGATAGAAAAAACGGCTGCATTGGACCTTTACCTGACAGAGAGGCTTCTGACGGGGGTGAAGTTTACCTCTGGTTTAGATCAGATATCCACAAGTATTCACTGAGCTCATGAATGACAGCTCAATACGAGGGAAAACTGCCATAACACTACAGCGGCCTATTACGATGGCTCATCGTAATGGCCCGAATGGAATGAACGGAAGGGTATCAAACACATGGAATCCAGACGTTACATGCACCCATCCAACGATTTAAAGTGCCACCAGCCACCACTGATGCGGTCTATACTTTCCCATTGACGCCAATCAAATGACAAGGGTTCCCAACCCAACAGCAGAAAATCAGAAAAAAATGTCTCTGTTAGCTCCTTCAAAACCTCAGAGGGACAAATAAATATTAAAGCAGAAGAAAGACCTACAACCACTACTAGCACTCACATTTGAATTGCTTCGGACCATAAGCAGCGCGTCAGCGGGATTGCTGCACCGAATCGCCGCGTCAAAAATCAATAGGATCATTTGGATGATAAACATAGAGTGGTGGAGAAGTCGTTAATTATAAATCAGTAGATTGAAGCCATCAACTAAAAGCATCCTATTCCATAGATCATAGAAGACAAAAACAGACAACACAGGGTTTATTGGGGTAAAAGTAACATTCTCTGCTCATTTCATCTGCTAAGCAAGCGTGTTTGTATCTCCAAAAGATTGGGAGGGAAGGAGGGGACCAGGGACAGAAGGAGGAGGAGCACTCCAGCTTCACGCTAATGTAGTGCCTGGAGCGCTTTGCCTCTCTCTCTCTATCTCTCTCTCTCTCTCCTGCACCATAATGACACGGACCAATGGATACCCAAGGTGGAACTGGGAGGGAGGAGAGGCAGGAGAGAAAAATGAGAGAGAGAGAGATGGACGCAGCGGTCTAAGGCACTGCATCTCAGTGGAAGAGGTGTCACTACAGTCCCTGGTTTGAATCCAGGCTGTATCACATCCGGCAGTGATTGGGGGTCCCATAGGGCTGTGCACAATTGGCCCAGCGTCGTCCGGGTTTGGCCGGGGTAGGCCGTCATTGTAAATAAGAATTTGTTCTTAACTGACCTGCCTAGTTAAATAAAGGTTACACACACACACACACACACACACACACACACACACACACACACACACCTGACCAAATAGTTATTTTGTTGGCATTTACGTGTATGTCCCCTTTACCAGTAGAACATAATCAAAACCTATTTCTTTCACTTACTTGTTGTGCTGTTTCGTTCATTTGTTCAGTCGTTTCATTCTCAACCAGGATTTCTCATACTATGGAACGGCGTTTGGGTCTTTGCGTGTCAAATAACAATATCACATACGCTTCTTGACCAGTCAAGAATATGACTGCACGTCACATAATAATTTAACGTAGTTATTACACCTTGATTACACTATCACTCGTATTTCATATGTCACAACGATTCATCGATACGTATGCTATGATGAAGTTGTCTCGCGCACCTTCAGTGCTGGTCATAAAAAAAAGATAGCTAGCTCATGGATGCAAACAATGTTCTTCCCCAAAAACATAGAAAAACGACCTAATCTGTTTCAGCAGTTATAGTTAGCTAGCTAACTGTATAGCTAGGTGCCATCATCTAAAATAACCCTAATTTATAAGACAGTTTGTATTGGATTAATGGTGGTCGGACCCATCTATGTGAAGCTAGCCACAATAAGGATTAGCCACAATCGTGGACTTTGCGGTTAGCCTTCAAAATAAAAGTATGTCATTGACAGTGATGCAAATCAATACAAATAGTAGAATTAAGCCATAATTGAATAGATCATGTTAAACGAGGTTGGAAGGTTGTTATATAAAATCAAAAAAAGACAAGCATTTGTTAATTTGACAAAAATCTGTTGAAATCACATTGGATGTATTTAGCTTTGGGGGCATACTTATTTCACTGCACAGCCTTACCTATGGTTTGTGGAGCAATGACATGGGGTATCTGTCTCCTCAGTGACACCCAGAGAACATTAGCATCGTAGCTCTTGTTGCGGGACTCTGAAACAACTGTGACTTGAGCCACAATTATTGTCAACCTATGTGTACTGAACACTATTCCAGAAAAAAACAATACTGCATGGATGTTTTGGAGTCTGATAACTCTGAGGAGGACATTGGGAAAAGATATCTTTGGTATTGAGTAGACTGATACCCCATTTCATTGATCCCCAATCCTTCGGTAAAGCTGTACAGTGCAATATGAATGTCAATACACACAATAGGCTGACTGTGTGAAATCACCTCCCCAGTCACAGTCCCGAGATAAGAGCTAAAACGCTAATATTTGCGTAAACTTCACAGTTGTGTTCTGTGGGTTTCACCGAGTAGACTGATACCCAATTTCATTGCTTCACATTCCAACCTTGTTTAACGTTATCTAGTCTAAATGTGGCATAATTTCACCAATTGTAACATTCTGCATCACTTTCAAAGAGGTACATTTATTTTGAAGGCAAACCACAAATTCCACTATTGTGCCTAATCCACATAACCCGGTCCGGTCGAGCCTCACTTACCAAATTAAGCTAGCTGGCTGCTTATAACGTTAGCTTTGGGCAACAGGGATAAATAGTAGCTGGCTAGATATTTATTTTCATGAACTGAAGTTCAATTTCAATAGGCGAACAACAAGTGGCAACCTAGCTAATACTTACTCACAAGGATTCCTAAATCATTGCTAAGAATAATGAAAATGACTGCAGTTTCTACTGGTCATTGTTTTCAGGCAGATTGCATTGGTGCTAGCTAGGTACCAAGCTAAAGCTAGCTACCACAGAAGTTGTGGTCAAACAAATAATACTTTAGTACGAACAGGGTATTGTAAACACATCGTTCGTGGCCGGTGTTTGCTTGTTTGCAGACTTTTTTGTACAGCTTCGACAGTGCTACTGCTAGTAGTGGTGGCGCTTGGCTTGCACCTGCAAATTCAGAACACACAACATTGTATAATAGAACTGTGTTATTTGACATGTCAAATGAAGCGTTTATTTAACACGTCAAATAGTGTTATTGTCAAATTGTGTTATTTGACGTGTATCTTTTTTGACGCACAAAGACCCAAACGGCGTTCCATAGTATGTCGTGAAGCTAATAGCAGTGAGGCTATTACTGTGTTACTCTGGTAGGGCAACATCTGAAAAATGGCACACTTGGTAATGTTAGTGTGTACCGGTGCTCGACCAGTCACAAAAGTCAATGTCACCCACGACAGGGAACGGTTGACTGTCAACGGCAATGACTTCCATTATCTTGGCGTTAATGGATTTCGCCTTTGAGTTGTCTCGATTACATTTTCTTACTCTTCCAAATGGCTGCTCGACTTGTCGACTGCTCGACCCACACAGCAGACATTGTGGGCTAGGTTAGGAATGCTGTGTTGCATGTGTAGAGCAGCATTTTACGTGGCGTCATTACGTCATGTACCTACGTTACATATAGGTATGCACGTTAGCTTTGACATCGGTTTTGCACATCGACCGATACCGATGTTGACATTTTTAGCTAATATTGTCCGATTCCGATATGTTCACCGATATATCGTGCATCCCTCATCATAGGGCTATAGCACAAAGAGCATCCATCCGCACAGTAGCTACAGTACATAGAAGTGCAAACAACGCCAAGCCACGGTGCAAACCCGCATGAGTGTGAACGTGAGAATGTGTGCTTGTGTGTGTTATGTCTGAGGATATTGATAGCGGCTAACAAAAGGTACATTATGAGCAGAGCAATTATGCTAAAACAGAGGAAGAGGTGGAGGAGAAAAGGAAAGAAGGAGATGAAAGAAGAAGAGAGGAGGATGGGGATCGGAGAAGAGGAGGCAAAGAGGAAAGGGGGGAAAGAGAGAGAGAGAGAGAGAGAGAGAGAGAGAGAGAGAGAGAGAATGAATATGTGCTCACTCCAGCTCTGCTCGTAGACAGAGATTGGTGCAATGGTATGTGCAAGGCAGAGGTTGGCCTTATACAATGACTACTGCTCTGTTCTGAACGGCATGAACAGCCAGCTGCCAAATCCTGCTCCGGGCTCCTACACAACATAGCATAGCCATAACTGAAAGGAGGCCCTGCCAGAAAGAGATCGGTCTTTAGAGCTGCATGAATGGAGAATACCATAGGGAGCAGTATCAGTCACGACTCTAATAAATATTGCCCCAAAAGAGAGGGGGGGGGGGGGGGGGGGGTGTAAACCATGCATTGTGGGTTGGGCTGTAGTCCAATGTGACATCATCTGCTTCAGCCACTCTGACATCATCTGTTCTGCTTCAACAACTGTGACATCATCTCTTCTGCTTCAACCAGTATGAAATAACCTGCTTTATTTTTCCCATCATAATACGAAAGCAACACTGCTCTGTGTCCAGTATGTGTAGAGGGATATCCATGTGGTAGTAGTTTCCACCTACTCTGAGGTATAGTCTATGTGGTGGGAGGGGCTGTGTTAGTGTGCGATGTGACCGGTGAGCAGGTACTGAGATGACTGCCAGCAAGGCTCCGCCCACCTGCCTCTTACTGACCCTTTAATGTGCATGAGGTCATCAACCCATTATCTATTGATCAGCAATCAGTCTGTGTGTGTGTGTGTGTGTGTGTGTGTGTGTGTGTGTGTGTGTGTGTGTGTGTGCATATTTATATTCGAATGCACCACACCAAGCAGAGAAGTGTGTGTTTGAGTGTGTTTACGTGAGAGAGAATCCCACTAAAGCATAGAGATGGTGTGTGAAATACAAAGACCCTGCAGTAGGGGGGGAGGAGCGAGGAACGAGAGCCAGAGTCTGTAAAAGAAAGAGGAGAGGGGGAGGGGGGGTCAGCATGTGAGAGGAATAGAGAGAGATAACTGCGATGGGTAGTGTGTGAGGAAGAGAAGGAGAGGATGAGAGAGGTGGAACTTTTGTGAGTGTTCACTTTTTATTGTTTATTATCTTTCACTTGCTTTGGCAATGTAAACATATCTTTCCCATGTCAATAAAGCCCTTTGAATTTGATTGAGAGAGAGAGAGAGAGAGAGAGAGAGAGAGAGAGAGAGAGAGAGAGAGAGAGAGAGAAAGCAGGGTGAGAGAGAGAGAGAGAGAGAGAGAGAGAGAGAGAGAGAGAGAGAGAGAAAGCAGGGTAAGAGAGAGAGAGAGAGAGAGAAGGACCAATCACACCATCATCAGTAGCAGCATCAGAGCCATCTGGGGGAGGGAGGAGGTTAGGACAGGACATACTGTGCACCATACCAGCCAGCTCTCCCTCCCTCTCGGTCTCTCTATTTGTCTCTCCCTCTGACTATATATTTATCTCTCTCGCTTTCTTTCTCTCTATCTCTCTGTGTCTCATTCCCTCTCTAATTCTCCCATTTGACTGTCTCAGCTTCTTGCTCATTCCGTTTCCCTTCCGCTCTCTCTCTCTCTCTCTCTCATTCTATATCTCTCTATTTCACTCTTTCCATGCTTCCCTCATTCTCTCTTGCTAATATCTCTCACTAAAATCTCTCTCCATCTCCACAGTCTGCTCTCCTCTTTCTCTTTCTCCCCCACTCTGAATCTGTCTCCATCTCTCTCTTTCTCTCTCCATCCCTGGCAGCAAACCAAAGGGAGTGAGAACTGGCCAGAGCAACAGAGCCACAGAGTGGTTGAGCCACAGGGGCCAGGGGCCTGGAGAACCCCAGCAGCCCAGCAGCTGGTCCCTATCCTGGGCCAGAGAGAGAGTGGAGGGGATGGATGGATGGGTGTGTGGATCAAATGAGGCTAAGGCAAGGGATCTACAACCATTCTGATGTTACAGAGGATAAACCAACCACTCCCCTGTTTTTGGTGCTGTTGAAAAGGTTAGCGCCTCATTGGTCTACGATACGCCACTTTCCATTACGCACTACGCAATATGTATTATGCCCTACACACTATGCCCTACACACATCAACCTTGCATGGATCATTACAGTGTCTAAACTCTTGACTAATAGTATGGTGTGTGTGTGTGTGTGTGTGTGTGTGTGTGTGTGTGTGTGCGTGTGTGTGTCTGTGTGTGTGTGTGTCTGTACAATATGTAATTGTGTAAAGGTACAGGATGCATGTGTGTGCATATGTGTGCATGTCTCTGAGAGAGGGGGGTAGCTGAGGAAGAAAGAGGGAGAGAGTAAGTGGGCTGGAGCGGGGAGAGAGAGAGGAGAGAATACGTGTCATAGTTGTGTGTTGAGTGCTGAACAGTACTCGTGAATGGTTAGATCACCTCTCATTGATAAAAACATCTTCCATAGAAACTGAGCCTCCATTCTCCTCAAAAACTTGAGAGCCTTCTAACGCAATCTCTCCATCTCCCCAATCTCATGTGTATATATATATATATATATATATATATATATATATATATATATATATATTCCTCTCCCCCCTCTCTTTGTATATTTCTCTTTTCCTCTCTCTCTATCTCTTTCCTTCAAAAGCAAATATGCATAAGCTTGAGTTTACTAAGTGAATGTCAAATGCATAATGTAGAAGACAATAGTTTGACAACAGTAGCGACATACAGTGAATTCTATATGTGAACAGCAAGTTGCAAGTAGAAAGGGAGAGTACGTTATTTATAACATGGGTGACCTGGAGAAAATCAAGCCTCTCTGAAATGAAAATGGATGGCCTCTTTTCAGCAAAATACATTTGAACTAAACCCTCCCCTGAACGCTTAAAAAAACACCCAAAATAATAATTAAAACATAAAATTGGATAACAGAGAACATGCTTACCGTTTACCCTCACTTCTAGGACGGACCAGAGACTTAGATATGCAGTTTTAGAAACTGCTATTCGTCTCTAAGCATTTACATGGCAATGCAGGAATATTGATATCACAGGGCTGCGGGCCAGAAGGTTGTGGGTTCACAAACCACCGTGGAAATAGAGTAGGGGTGGAAATATCTTCTTTATAATAAAAGCATTGCATGAATCTATCTTTGCTGGTCTGAGAAAAATAAGCCTTTTTTTTTAAAAAATGTCATGCAATTCTACGTCATTTCACATGACAGGAGACCATAGCAGAAGTTTTTTTTAATACCACACAAATTACAAGATAAGAATGGACAGAGAGATAGATAGGCCTATCTGTTCATCTCATCGTATTTCTCCAATGCCAAATCATTGTGACTTGTTTGCAACGAAACTGTCCCTGTTTGCAACGAAATAAATCTGAAACTTCACTATGAATCCGAGTAGGGTACTTTCAAAAGTTAGGCCTACCTTTCCACTCCAGACAAAGTAAGCCTACAGAGGCAGGAAAATGTAAGCTTTAACTGCTGGCTACTCTTCTTCCAAGGCTTAAACCAACGTGAGAAGGTCACAAGTGTTTCCCTAAAAGCTGTCTGGGTTTAAACGTCTTCTATTGTACAGAAAGTGAATAGCTTAATCAATTGATAGCGACAGAATTAGATTACTTCCCAAGCAAAGTCTATTTTTTTGTCTCCTCGGCTATAGAAATCTGTAGCTCAGCCAATGAATGTCATAGAAACTAAACGAAGATGTCCGCATATGCAATCCACGTCCCATCTGTCCCAGGTCTTTCACATCTTGTTTCTAGCATAAAGCATCAAAGCACATTTTATTAGTCACATGCGCCGAATACAACAGGTGCAGACCATAAATGCTTACTTACAAGCCCCTAACCAACAATGCAGTTAAAAAAATATATGAATAAGAAATAAAAGTAACAAGTAGTTCAAGAGCAGCAGTAAAATTCTAATAGCGAGGCCATATACAGGGGGTACCGGTACAAAGTCAATGTGCGGGGTCACAAGTTAATCAAGGTAATTGAGGTGATATGTACATGTAGGTAGAGTTATTAAAGTGACTATGCATAGATAATAACAGAGTAGCAGCGTCAAAGGGGGGGGGGGCAATACAAAAAATCTGGTTAGCCACGTTATTAGATGTTCAGGAGTCTTATGGCTTGGGGGTAGAAGCTGTTTAGAAGCCTCTTGGACCTAGACTTGGCGCTCCGGTACCGCTTGCCGTGCAGCAGCAGAGAGAACAGTCTATGACTGGGGTGGCTGGAGTCTGACAATTTTCAGGGCCTTCCTCAGCTGTAGAACCTTTTGAGGATCTGAGGACCCATGCCAAAGCTTTTCAGTCTCCTGAGGGGGAATAGGTTTGGTTGTGCCCTCTTCACGACTGTCTTGGTGTGCTTGGACCATGTTCGTTTGTTGGTGATGTAGACACCAAGGAACTTGAAGCTTTCAACCTGCTTCACTACAGGCCCTGCGGTCTTGTGAATGTTGAGATGTTTAAAGGTCTTACTCACATCAGCTGTGGAGAGTGTGATCACATAGTCGTCCAGAACAGCTAGTGCTCTCATGCATGTTTCAGTGTTATTTGCCTCGAAGTGAGCATAGAAGTAGTTTAGCTCGTCTACTCTAGGACCAAGGCACTGTTATAGATCACTTTATATAAATCGGATCAATTTTATTTTCTTCAAAATCTTAAAATGAATACTTCGGGATTTTGAAGCATCTCTTTAAGCTAACAAGGGTTAGGCCTATGCTTTTTTTTTAACAAAACAATAGTCCTTAGCCAAAGGTAAGCCTATGGCACACACATACCCTCTTATACCCCCTTGAGTCCTGCTTTTAATTTCACAGACACAGAGGTAGGCTATTTAAAGTACATGGTGCAGCACCATGATCTGTCGGATTAATTGTGCTATCGCTTCATGTTTCAGCACCACAATGCAAGTTAGTAAAATCTTGCATATTGTGAGATCAATATCTCTGATAAATATGCTAAACAAAAATATAAACGCAACATGTAAAGTGTTTGTCCGATGTTTTGTGAGCTGAAATAAAATATCCCGGAAATGTTCCATACTGTATGCCCAAAAAGCTTATTTTTTTAAAGATTTTGTGCACATATTTGTTTACATCCCTATTAGTGAGCATTTCTCCTTTGCCAAGATAATCCATCCACCTGACCGGTATGACATATCAAGAAGCTGATTAAACAGCATGATCATTACACAGGTGTGCCTTGTGCTGGGGACAATAAAAGGCCACTCTAAAATCTGCAGTTTTGTCAAACAACACAATGTAACAGATGTCTCAAGTGTTGAGGGAAGGGGAAAGGGGATACCTAGTCAGTTGTACAACAGAAAGCATTCAACTGAAATGTGTCTTCCGCATTTAACCCAACCCCTCTGAATCAGAGAGGTGCGGGGGGGGGCTGCCATAATTGACATCCACCTCTTCAGCGCCCAGGGAACAGTGGATTAACTCCCTTTGTTCAGAGGCAGAATGACAGACGTTTTATTTTGGTTTCTAGCCCAACGCTCTAACCACTAGGCTAAGGGTGCTTGCAATTGACATTCTGACTGCAGGAATGTCCACCAGAGCTCTAGCCAGAGAATTTAATGATCATTTCTCTACCATAAGCCGCCTCCAATGTTGTTTTAAAGAATTTGGCAGTACGTCCAACCGATCTCACAACCGCAGACCACGTGTATGGCGTCTTGTGGTAGAGCGGTTTGCTGATGTGAACATTGTGAACGGAGTGCTCCATGCGGGCGGTGGGGTTATGGTATTGCAGGCATAAGCTACGGACAGTGAGCACAATTGCAATTAATTGATGGTAATTTGAATGCACAAGAGATACCGTGACGAGATCCTGAGGCCCATTGTCGTGCCATTCATCCACCGCCATCACCTCATGTTTCAGCATGATAATACACAGCCCCATGTCCCAAGGATCTGTACACAATTCCTGGAAGCTGAAAATGTCCCACTTCTTCCATGGCCTGCATACTCACCAGACATGTCAGCCATTGAGCATGTTTGGGATGCTCTGGATGGACATGTATGATAGTGTGTTCCAGTTCCTGTCAATATCCAGAAACTTCGCACAGCCATTGAAGAGGAGTGGGACAACATTCCATAGGCCACAATCAACAGCCTGATCAACTCTATGTGAAGGAGATGCTGCATGAGGCAAATGGTGGTCACACCAGATACTGACTGGTTTTCTGATCCACGCCCTTAGCTTTTTTTGTTTTTGTATCTGTGACTAACAGATGCATATCTATATTCCCAGTCATGTTAAATCCATAGATTAGGGCCTATTACATTTATTAAAATTGACTGATTTCCTTATATGAACTGTAACTCAGTAAAATCTTTGACATTTTTGCTTGGTGCGTTTATATTTGTGTTCAGTATAGTTCCATCATGGGCTAGAAACATATTGTTTATATTAAAGTCAATTATAGTAGTAGCAACCTATCAAAGTTGACTTCCGGTCCTCCTTGTCATCTTCTCGCTTTCCCGCTCAAACTGAATAGTATAGGCTAGTCCGCACGCACAATGTAGAATTTTGGGGGAATATGAATAGATAAAGATTTTGGGAAGAAGCCTTTGACTCTAACTCCTGAACTGACACTGCTACACAGCACAGTCATTGGTTTAGGCAGCATTAAAAAAAAATGTATCAGAAAGAACATGGCAGCCTAGTTTTATTTACACCATCCCAGCAGCTCAAAAAAAGGAAGTACATTTTCTTAGAAATATAACTTTGCTCTGTGCTTCTGTAGCCTAGCCTATAGCCTATGGAGCATTTGATTGAGACCACACTAAATAGCCGAAAGGTGCACTTGTATTTGCACGCCCAGCAGAGAATCAGAGATGAGGGGCGGCATCAGGCACACATCGATAATAGCCTAGAAAGCAACTAATTCTAGAACACTGAGAAATATTGAAATTTCATCCATTACAAATTACATGACCCTCCTCTGGATTAGATTTTTTTATTTTTTTATACTAAACCCACCCCATGACTGAAATTGGAAAAGCATGACATTCTCCCATTTTCCTCCTGGTCCCCATTCTGTAAATTTCAAACCATCCCTAATGACAAGAAAACCCTCTTTCCACTCTCTCTCTCTTCTAGCTCTCACTTTAATCCCCATCTCTCTTTTCTACCTCTCTCTCACTCTTCTCCCCCCCCCCCCTCTCTTCTCTCCCCATTCTCCTTATCCCTCCCCTCACTCTGATCCATATACTGTATTTTGCCCATTGAGACATATAGATGTTGAGACAGTCCTACGCATTCAGGCCATTTATATAACCAGCTCATTCAACAGTAATGACACTACTGCTCAGTCCTCACTAACCAGGGACTAAAGTGTACCCTACATAGGGAGGGAACATCCCCATGCCCTTAGGAGTGTGCATTGATGCTTCCAAAGAGTGAAATAAACTCTCACATTGGGTCTGAGTGTCCCTGTGTCCTAAACGGACTTCATTCCTGAAGAGAAGTCAGTGGAGACGTCTTAGCACCCGAGTGGACATTACTTCCTATCTTCCCTAAGGAGGGAACATTAAGAGCCCTTAGAAGTGGACACACGTTTCCGCTGGGAGACAGAGTCTGAGTGACAGATAGAGAGATGAAGATAGACAGACAGAAAGAAAGAGACAATAAGAAGAAAAGGCAGGAGGAAGACAAGGAAGCAAAGAAGAAGAAGAAGAAGAAGAAGAAGACGAGCTGACAAATGAAGAGAAAGAGAGAGAAGGACAGAAAGAGAAGGACAGAAAGAGGAGGGAGATGCTCCCATGTGGGACTGGGAACAGAAAAAGCCCAGCAGCCTTGGGAATATTCATGGAAATTAGGACATCTTAAAGATCTAGGTTTGGAAGGATGGAAACACCATAGGAATTATATTTAAGGGAAAGTGGAACAGTAAAGTAATGTTAGCTTCAGTAGGTAGAGCACTAACTCTTGAAGAACAGTGAAGTATAGAGGGTAATGTTAGCTTCAGTAGGTAGAGCACTAACTCTTGAAGAACAGTGAAGTATAGAGGGTAATGTTAGCTTCAGGTAATTAGAGCACTAACCCCTAAGTCTTGGAGAGTGCTTATGGTGTACATTGTATTCCGGTTCATTAGACTGTGGAAAGTACAGTAAGTGCAATAGGAAGCCATAAACACGCAGAATTACACACACAGATACACACACACACACACACACACACACACACATTAGAACACACACATCAACTGGTCCTTACTCTCGCACACACACACACATGCAGACGGACACTCTGACACCCACACACACACTCCCTCTCTCTCTGGCCAGGACACACACACACCCTGTCCATTGAGGTGAAACCAGAAAAAGAGAAGGCATTGCATTTTTTCTGCTTAGTATTCAATCCTGATCACTGCAGTGCACTATGCATGTTTGTCCTTGCAAATGTTCCTCTCGTGTCCTCCTCTCCCTCCCTCCTTCTTTCCCCCTGTCAGTCTCTCTTCTCTCTCTGTGCCCTCATATCAATCACTATTTTAAAATGTTCTCCCTCATTGTACCTCTCTCTCTCTCTCCCTCGCTCTCTCCTTCTCTCTCCATCTCTCTCCCACTCCACACACATACGTTCTGTAGTAAAGTACCCACACTGCATGAGGAAAAAGCATTCTTGTCCTAGAGAATAAACACACACAGGCACACACACACACACACAGGCTCTGGGCACTGAGTCATTGCGTCTGTATTTGTACAGGAATAGTCAGCAGAGAGCGGAGCAGCCACTATTCCACAAAGACACACTGGAATCTTCTCCACACACAGGCCAACTGTGTCCAAACCGTCTGAGACAGGGCCACCCGTAGATTGACTGGGTTGGCTGGTAAATGTACCCACGCTTCACAGACTTTGTGTAAGAGAGAGATTTGATTAAAATGCAGAACTTTGCTATCTATCTCTTTCCATCCCTCTTTGCAAATCTCTCTCTTCCTACTCTCTCTCTACTTCTTTCTGTCCTGTCTTGCATTCCTGTCTGTCCAATTGCCTTTATTCTGCACGTGTAGGTTTTTTCCTCAGCAGTCCGTGGCCTGAGGTGCTTTGATACTGCTAAGCCCAGGATCGTCCCTCCATCACTGTTCTCTCCTTCTTTTCTCTCTCAAAACATCCCTCTTTCATTCCCAGGCATCATCGGCCCCTCATCTCCTCCTCCTCCTCCTCTTCCTTCTTGCTCCGCCGCATCTCTCTCTCTCTTCCTCCTTCCCGCCAGCTTCTCTCCACTCTCATCCTCCTCTCTCTCTCTCTCTCTCTCTCTCTCTCTCTCTCTCTCATTCTCCCTCCCTTATACGGAGCTCTGCAGCATTACCGTCATCATTTCAAGAGTCCCCCTCCTCTCACAGACCTGCTCTCTGCAGTGTGCACGCGCACACACACATTCTCACACACACACACACATACATCCACACATACCGATACACTCGGTCTTTGCCTATAAAGTTCCACGAGGGATTTCAACATCGTGAACACACTGAGAGGGTTTACGGAAATCATCATGTTATCGACGTGGTGCACAGAAATTGAAGGAGAGGTTTATAATGTGTGTGTGTGTGTTATTTTTTTAAAGACAGGATGTCTCTCCATCTTTCCTTTACTTCCTCTCTCTCCCTCATTTTCCATCTCTCTCTCGCTCTCCATCTCTCTTTTTCTCCCTTTCCTTCTCTCGCTTTCTCCATCTCTCCTTTTCTCCCTCTCTTAATCTCTCTTAGTCTCTTTCCACCCTCAGATCCATTTATCCAGCCCTGTTCAAAAAAGAAATCTTGTGGGAGAGAGAAACAGGAGCGGGTTGGGTGAGAAACAGAGTGTGCAAGGCAAATTCTGTATGCAATAAACCATCGCTTGGTGTGTGTGTGTGTGTGTGTGTGTGTGTGTGTGTGTGTGTGTGTGTGTGTGTGTGTGTGTGTGTGTGTGTGTGTGTGTGTAATGTATTACTTGTCAATTCATTGCCCCTTAGGCAATGTTCGATTCGACTTGGTGGGCCTCACACCTAAATGGCTTGGCTACAATAACTATTCTCTACTCCTGTGTCATTTCTTCACTGGTAATCCAAATGCCATTCACTTACAGTGCCTTGCGAAAGTATTCGGCCCCCTTGAACTTTGCGACCTTTTGCCACATTTCAGGCTTCAAACATAAAGATATAAAACTGTATTTTTTTGTGAAGAATCAACAACAAGTGGGACACAATCATGAAGTGGAACGACATTTATTGGATATTTCAAACTTTTTTAACAAATCAAAAACTGAAAAATTGGGCGTGCAAAATTATTCAGCCCCCTTAAGTTAATACTTTGTAGCGCCACCTTTTGCTGCGATTACAGCTGTAAGTCGCTTGGGGTATGTCTCTATCAGTTTTGCACATCGAGAGACTGACATTTTTTCCCATTCCTCCTTGCAAAACAGCTCGAGCTCAGTGAGGTTGGATGGAGAGCATTTGTGAACAGCAGTTTTCAGTTCTTTCCACAGATTCTCGATTGGATTCAGGTCTGGACTTTGACTTGGCCATTCTAACACCTGGATATGTTTATTTTTGAACCATTCCATTGTAGATTTTGCTTTATGTTTTGAATCATTGTCTTGTTGGAAGACAAATCTCCGTCCCAGTCTCAGGTCTTTTGCAGACTCCATCAGGTTTTCTTCCAGAATGGTCCTGTATTTGGCTCCATCCATCTTCCCATCAATTTTAACCATCTTCCCTGTCCCTGCTGAAGAAAAGCAGGCCCAAACCATGATGCTGCCACCACCATGTTTGACAATGGGGATGGTGTGTTCAGCTGTGTTGCTTTTACGCCAAACATAACGTTTTGCATTGTTGCCAAAAAGTTCAATTTTGGTTTCATCTGACCAGAGCACCTTCTTCCACATGTTTGGTGTGTCTCCCAGGTGGCTTGTGGCAAACTTTAAACAACACTTTTTATGGATATCTTTAAGAAATGGCTTTCTTCTTGCCACTCTTCCATAAAGGCCAGATTTGTGCAATATACGACTGATTGTTGTCCTATGGACAGACTCTCCCACCTCAGCTGTAGATCTCTGCAGTTCATCCAGAGTGATCATGGGCCTTTTGGCTGCATCTCTGATCAGTCTTCTCCTTGTATGAGCTGAAAGTTTAGAGGGACGGCCAGGTCTTGGTAGATTTGCAGTGGTCTGATACTCCTTCCATTTCAATATTATCGCTTGCACAGTGCTCCTTGGGATGTTTAAAGCTTGGGAAATCTTTTTGTATCCAAATCTGGCTTTAAACTTCTTCACAACAGTATCTCGGACCTGCCTGGTGTGTTCCTTGTTCTTCATGATGCTCTCTGCGCTTTTAACGGACCTCTGAGACTATCACAGTGCAGGTGCATTTATACGGAGACTTGATTACACACAGGTGGATTGTATTTATCATCATTAGTCATTTAGGTCAACATTGGATCATTCAGAGATCCTCACTGAACTTCTGGAGAGAGTTTGCTGCACTGAAAGTAAAGGGGCTGAATAATTTTGCACGCCCAATTTTTCAGTTTTTGATTTGTTAAAAAAGTTTGAAATATCCAATAAATGTCGTTCCACTTCATGATTGTGTCCCACTTGTTGTTGATTCTTCACAAAAAAATACAGTTTTATATCTTTATGTTTGAAGCCTGAAATGTGGCAAAAGGTCGCAAAGTTCAAGGGGGCCGAATACTTTCGCAAGGCACTGTATCTCTACTGATCCATAAATACTAATCAAGGATGCAAGGCCTGGCCTTTTCAGCAGCACCTCACATGGTATACTTCCAGGCAGTTACATCTGCATTATAATGGTCATGAGTTGTGTTTATAGTACAGAACAGATCACAACAGAACAGGAAACAACAGTTTCCTCAAACTCAAGGTGCTTTACATTGTATAGGGACAATACTTTCCACCATTTTGTGGTAAATGGGAGGCAGTTGTGTTTGATATGTCCTATTGACGTTCATTGATATGTTCTAAATATTTATTTTGTTTCTAATGTAGGCCTAAACATTGTTTTGCTGAGCGTATCAATACACATATACAATTAAAGTTTCAAATCACTACAATTAAAGTATTCTCGCCACATCATTGCTTTACCGCGGAAACCTGGTTAGCAGTTTTGATTGAACTGGGCCCCGTAGGTCTAAGTGAAGAGGCTAATACAAGCCTGTAAGTAAAGAGAATCTGACATCTGCCTGACAAATCCCACAAATCTCCAAAAGCTTCCAGCTCTCTCTCTCTCCGGAGGATGGGAATCATCCCACCATCCTATAACCAGAAGAAGAGGGGAAGAGGGGAAGACGAGAGTGGAGGATGGGAGAAAAGGGGAGGAGAAGAGAGCAAGAGGGGAGTGGAGGAGAGGAGGGAAAGAATGGAAGAGGGGGGAAATGGGGAACTGAGTGGTAGAGGGGAAGACTGGATTGGAAGAGGGGAGAGAAAGAGAGGGGTGGAAGGGAAGTGGAGGAGGGGAGGGGAGGGGAGAGAAAGAGAGAAGTGGAAGAGGAGAAGGGAAAGAGGGTGTTTAGGTGTTGTTGTTTTTTTGCCCCCAGTCCTGTGCCAAATTAGCCATTTTTACACAAGGGGAAAGAGTGTTCCCTCAGGGCCAAGAGGAAAAGCCCCCTCCCAACCCTACCCCTACCCCTTCCCCCAGAGGATGTTGACTAGCGGGACAGAAGCCACATGAACACAGGCCCTTATTGCTACCTCTCCTTTCATTAATAATAATAATACGTTGAATTTATAAATGTGCTTTTCATTGAAAAACAACCTCTATAATGGGTCCCATGAATAGAATTAAAGGCCGAACAAAAAAAACCACAAAAAATCACATACTAAAAACTCCCAAACTACCTTTTATATGACAAATGTTTCGGTCCGAGGTGGTTTTTTTTTTAATCAGGTCAAACATTACAGCATATCCATATCATCTCACATTGCAGTACACTGGATCAAGTTCCTCCGGAGGTTACTTGAGTGTCTCGCTGACAAGATATAACCCTAGTACTATACCTTAGCTATCCCGTATGACTGGCTTGACCCTTGGACTGAAATCCGTTCCTAAACAACTTCTTGTGGCTATCTTTCACGTTTTTACATTATTCCTCAACTGATCCCAGGCCTCTTTTCATATTTTTTTGTTGTTGCTCTAACTGGTGCTGGTTAGCAGTGAGACAAATAGATCTGATCAGAAATCGGCTGTTAGAGGCATAAAGGGACCAGAGCCAACCCCTCTGGGCACACACTGGTTGAATCAACACTGGTTCAACGTAGTTTGTCAACGTATTGTGACATCGAATCGACATGGAAAATACATTGGATTTGAAAAACGTTATCAACCAGTACTGTTTTCATCTCGTTTCAACAGGTGTTGTGAACATTGAAATTTGGGGTAAAACTTCAACTTAAATACATTGACTTGTACTTAATTGATGGTGTCCTTTGGGAAAATCAGATGTTAATGTAGCCTACATAAACACAACCTCACTTCGAATGTTGCTTTCACATACAGCTTGTGTAAGAAAAGTTAGAGGAGTTACCTTCAACTAGTCAACATTATTTAGGTAGTCTACGCAAATGAGTATGGAAGCTGATCAATGTCTAAATGTGTTGACAGGACAGCTCAGCTGAATCAAACAAAGCTTGTTGCCAAAGCTAAGTAGTCTACATAGAGGTAGGCATCTGGATGGTAGACTTGTTCTCACTGACGTGCATTACCTCTCATGCACCAGTAGGAGTCATAGTTTAGCCAGGAATCGTTGGACTGTGACTTCCCATTATATTTCAATATACCTCTTTATTTCGGTTGATGGCATGATATTGAAACCATGACGTTGATTCAAACAAACCATTTTACTATCAACATTGAAACCAGGTCAAATAACATATGTCTTATCAAATATCAAATTCAATACTTCAACCGCCCAATATATATTGAATGTATTTCTATGTGGAATTTTCAATGCAATTTCATCGTGTAAATAGTTGTAATGACTATGTTGAAATTAGATTGATGTAACAACCTGTTAGTCAGGTTAAGTCAATCTATTTAAGATGAAGTTTTACCCTAATTTCAATGTTTACAACACCGGTTGAAATGAGATGAAAACAATAATGGTTGATTAGTTTTTTCAAATCCAATGTATTCTCCACATAATTCCACGGCACAATACGTTGACAAATGACGTTGAAACAACGTTGATTCATCCAGTGTGTGCCCAGTGGGAAGATCCATCTGCACTGCAGCACCCCGTGGCACTCTGCTCTCCTCTGTCTGTCCCCTATCAGCCTAATGGAGAGGTGGTGCTTTGCCAAACTAAACTCACGTGACAAGTCACCTTGCCTGGGACTTGAAGATTTGTGTTCGCTCCCAGAGGCAAAAGCCAAGTCTTCAGCACAGTAGGCTAGCACGGCTATCATGACATTGACTCCAGGGCACACACAGGGCACGGTTCGAATACTTTCAGACTGCATCCTTCCTTTCAGCTGTTTCTCAAGGTTATTACTGATATGTATGATTGGATGACAGAAGGATGCATGTTTAAAGTATAAGAATGGGGCCGGTCACTGACTAACTGAAGGAAGGAAGAAAGGATGCATGTTTAGAGTATTTGAATGGGGCCAGTTACTGACTTACTGAAGGAAGGACGGATGCATATTTAAATATTTGAACGGGACCAGTCCCTGACTAACTGAAGGAAGGGTGGAATTATGCATGTTTAAAGTATTTGAATGGGGACAGTCCCTTATGAACTAAAAGGGCACTGAAGAACAGTGTGTGTGTGTGTGTGTGTGTGTGTGTGTGTGTGTGTGTGTGTGTGTGTGTGTGTGTGTGTGTGTGTGTGTGTGTGTGTGTGTGTGTGTGTGTGTGTGTAATGTATTACTTGTCAATTCATTGCCCCTTAGGCAATGTTCGATTCGACTTGGAGGGCCTCACACCTAAATGGCTTGGCTACAATAACTATTCTCTACTCCTGTGTAAGTTCTTCACTGGTAATCCAAATGCCAAATATGCTGTGTGTGTGTGTGTGTGTGTGTGTGTGTGTGTGTGTGTGTGTGTGTGTGTGTGTGTGTGTGTGTGTGTGTGTGTGTGTGTGTGTGTGTGTGTGTGTGTGTGTGTGTGTGTGTGTGTGTGTGTGTGTGTGTGTGTGTGTGTGTGTGTGTCAGAACGGTTATAGAAGGTGGTCCCTGCTGCTACTCATTTCAGGAAGAGGAAAATAAAAAGTTTTGTGGTGCAGGCCATAGCACACTATTGAATGTTCTCTATACAACATAATCTTGTTATGGGAAACACAGGGCCTAAACCCTATATGATTCATACCTCTAAACATAAATCTACATACAGTCCATGGTCTGCATTCTGCCCGTAAATAAATTACATTGATTGAATGTATTCGATCGTTCAAAAACAGGCTACACATAGTCACCTGTAGGTAGATTACCTCTCACACGTTACAAAAAACGGTAAATCAAATTAACACAAATAACGAAGCTTTTTATTTCTATTTTTGACTTCATTCAAAAGCCCCCGTGACTGGGCTCCATGTGCGAACACCGGCGCTGAAAGCGTTCAGTTACCCCGACGTTTGTCGCATCTCTCCCAGCAGAGGGGCCCTGCTGCCGCCGCAGTGGATGAAATTCACACGAAGCACTCCGAGCTGGTACAATCGACGACTACAAGAGCGAAAACGATTTGGCTCGGGTACACGCTGCAAACCAGCCAGCGCTGTGTAAGGGAAGCCAAGTAACCGGATGCTGAGGGCGGGCCACGGGTGGGAATCACGCACATCGGTAAAAGAAAAGAGAAAGGGGAGAGAACCACGGGCGGTTTTGATGCACACGGTGACCGGTTGCTTCTGAAAAGCACTCGGCTGCATGGGAATGTGCAATGGAGGTGCAGTAACGTCCAGGGAAAACCACCGGGGGGAGGTGTGCGTGTCAGTATGTGGAAGAGGAGTGTGCGTGTCAGTATGGTGAAGAGGAGGAGAGATGCAGCCCATCTCCCCTTTTTATTTCTATATTTAGAGGTAGAAGGGAAGAGAGGGAGGAAAGGGGGCGGTAGAGGGGTTGAATCACAAATAGGATGCAGCTAAACAGAAACCTTAGCAGAAAAACGTCAAGGTGGTGTAAAATGAGTGGAGTGCAACATTTGTATACACAGGGGAATTTGAGACAGTGTTTTCACGCAATGTCAAGACACTCCAAATAAACTACTCTGTCACATGCGTTTCCCATTACATTTACTAAAGAACAACACAGAAATGCCAATCCGCAGCAGTAGCATTTACATCGGCCACAGACAGACCAATACGGCCTGGAAATGAAAGGTTTCCCAGTGGTCAATCGCTCCACAGTGCTACAAATACCGGTTGGTGATAAATAAAACTGCCGACGGTGAAAGACAAGATCCCTGCCGGCTCGAGCATGCGCGCGAGTAAGTCTGTCAGTGCGCACGGCACACTTTTGAAGTATACAGTACAAATTAATCTAGTTCGAGTTCACACACTCGACATGCGCCAGTTTATTTTCGGAACCCGTGTCCCCTATTCACAGATTGTTTACAAACACCTGAGGAGAGAAAGAGACAGACGATAACTTACACACCGAAACAAGGGCGCCTTAGCCCCGTTTAAAAAGTGGAACACACAACATCAAAGTCATCAAAAACGTTTTTGCTCTTTATCTCTACGGCCACGTCACAAATTAGTTGATTCCTAGGTGAATAGTATTTTTCATGTGCCATGCAGTAGGCTAGCCTATTTTTACACTGTGGATAGAAAGAAAATAAATATTTCATAAGCTATGCAGTTTCCGGGGGTGTGCACATTAACATTGGGAACATTGACGCCCCTAAACGTATGATAGGCTATACTGTTTATTTTAGGCCTATAGTTTGTTGGGGATACTCGAGGACTGGAGTTAGATAACACAAAGTGACCAATATGGTTCGAGAATAAACTTTGTTGAGTTGTTCCCTTGACGCTCAGTGACGTATCTTACCGAGCCAATGAGACCTGGGAGAGTTAAGTCAGTCAGAGAAGTTCGAACACTTTAGAGACCAGCAGCATAGTTCATGCTGCTGGTCTCTAAAGTGTTCGAACTTCTCTGACTGACTTAACTCTCCCAGGTCTCATTGGCTCGGTAAGATACGTCACTGAGTTACATCATTCAGTTCGAATGATGTAACTCAGTGACATAACGCGTCCTCGACAAGCAACACGTTGAGTAGGCCTAGGCTATAAGTAACACCAACTTGCCTGGTCGCATTGTTGTAACATAATAGTTTGCTGCAAAGTAAGATTGCAAGAGCAGCCATTATACAGTCAGACACTTTAGTTCACATAGAAAAGGCGAGTAAAGTTAAAAGACGAAAGTAGAAAGGCGAGTAAAATAGTAAAAGGAGAGGCATAGGCGCTGTCCAGTGCTGAAATAGGTCTACAGACTGCTGCTGTCCAGTGCTGAAATACAGCAGGGATGGGAAAGCCAGGACGCAGGGGGTCGGAGTTGTGCTAAACCTTTCCTCCATCGCTAGCAAACACAGCTGATTAACGTAATTGCATTCCAAACTGCGAATCACGATTTATTGATTATTGGAGTCAGGTGTGATAGCTGGGGCTGGGGGCAAAAGTGTGACACCAAGCAGGCCCCAGAGGACTGGAGTCGCCCATCCCTGTTTTAGGGGACTGCATTTCAGAGGACAGCTCCGCCTAGGCCTGCTGGTCTCCATCGTTTCTCGCCTCTACTACTGTACCTACTCACCTTTCTACCTGCTCACTTAGACTCAAATGACGGACTCTACTCATATCGTTTGACCAAAATAGCCATAGCATTCCATGTGGCCTACCTAATAGATACAACGGGATAAATCATGGGCAATATGTTAGTTAAAAAAGCGAACCAATGTGAGACAATGAGTACTAATAACCTACAAGCACCATAGGCCTAGAAATGTGGCCACTCTTACATCTGGGGGGGGGGGGGGGGGAGACTGTAGGCATATTACTAAGGACTTTGTGTGAAAAATCGGGACTAGAATGAGTTTAATTTAATAATTAGCCTATTACCTTCATTTACAGGAAGTCCATTAAACACTTGCTCATCCATAGCAAATGGGAGAATGAATAGGCTAACTGTTAGCCTGCAGGATGTTGTTGGTGTTGTGTGTACAGGTGCCTATAGGAAATATGGTGCCGGGGTCAAATAACTGTGTGTGTGTGTGTGTGTGTGTGTGTGTGTGTGTGTGTGTGTGTGTGTGTGTGTGTGTGTGTGTGTGTGTGTGGTAATTGTAACATGAGGGAAACTGGACCAGGGTCATTCGTGAAGTTTACAAGGTGGACGAGGGTTCATTTCTCTCTAGAGGTGTGATATTGAGAGCCCGTCAGTATGCACACACACACACACACACACAACTTTTGTCAGAATAATTCAAACTGACCAAAACAGCGCAAGCGTAGTACACGAAAGGAGGTCAGAATTACAAAAACATAACCTTTACGGGCATGATGTGAAAAAGAAGACTAGTCAGCCATTCTAGAGCTTGACAGGCAGTGCCACTAACAGCGGACACTCGGCTTTCGCCTACCCGCATTACCGCCCTCCCCGCTCTCAGTGTCTGTGTGTATGTGGGGGGTGGGGGGCTTCGTTTTACAAGACAGCCACGTGAATGGTGCAGACGGAGACATTTGGATTAATCGATAAGGTATACGCATATCCAAGCTTGCAAGGCTAAGCAAAACAAAAAAATACCCGAAAGGGGGGAAAAGTGACCACGTCCAATAGTTGTAGTGCTTTTATTCTCGATCGAAGTCTTAAAATGGCTAACACAAACAGCCCCCGATCTCTCCACCTCCCCCTTTCCCATTCTCTCTCCTTTTAGACAGCTGCTTCGTGTGTTGCGCTGCAGCAGAAATCGGCGCGCAGTCAGCTACTATCAGCACCGCAGTGCCACGCTATAGCACAACGAGAGAGATAGTACGAGAGGGAGAGAGAGAGGGGGGGGGGGGGGGGGCTCGGGGTCTAGAAGGCGATAATAAGCAATCCAGCGTACACCCCTGCATCCATGATGATACAACAAGTAGTGTGTTGTATATGATAAAGAGTTGAGGGATACACTGTCCGCGCCGCAGAGCGATGACGACATTCAACCACCGTACGAAGAATAAGCCACCACCAACCGAGATGCTGTAGTCAGTTATGGAGCCTAATCAATGCTATGTTATAGTCATTTTGTCCTCTACGTTCTACACCATTTACCATTATTTCATTCAGTTTTCAGAACGTACAATATTATATTACAGATGTTTTTATCCAAAGAGATTTACAGTCACGTATGCACACATTTTACGCATGGGTAGCGCCGGGTTTTGAAACTCCAATCCTAGCGTTGCAAGCGTCATGCTCAAACCAACTCAGCCATACAGGACCACAGCATGTATTATGTTGCAAACAGGTCATGGGCCTCATTTATCAACCAATTTGCATGTGCAACAAATTATTGGGATTTTTCAAACATACATTCGGAAAGTATTCAGACCCCTTAAATTTTTCCACATTTTGTTACGTTACAGACTTATTCTAAAATGTATTCCATTGTTTTTTCCCTCGCCAATCTACACACAATATCCCATAATGACAAAGCAAAAATAGGTTTTTAGAATAATAAAACAACATATCACATTTACATAAGTATTCAGAATATGAGCCATACTATTTTTTGCGCGCTCATGAACGAGCGCTACAACCCCGCCTGGAAACCTTTTATGGTAACAAAAACTCCCTCATTTTCTGTGGGATTAGGAGATGTTGGAACTGGGCCATGATAGTTTCTAAAACGCAATGGCAAATTTGATCAAATTTATGTAGAGGTGTGGGCAGGCTGTTCATTTTTTTTTTTTTTTTTTTTTTGCAGTGACTTCTTCAAACAAAAAACGCATGCTGACTATTTCAAGTGCCAAACACTGGCTGCGCATTGTGCAAGATTGATTGTCTATTGAACCATTTAAAAGTAAATGCTGCCTACAGCCCATACAAAATATGAATTGTTGTTCAATATTTTGTTTAGCAATACATGATCAATACATGTTATAGGCTCTGAGATTAAACAGGTTATTATGTCGCGCTCCTATCGCACAATACTACTGTAGCCGACTAATACTGTCATAGGCTCCAGGTCTATTTACTAATATTGATGGATAAATACTAGATTCATATTTGTTAGGTAGCGGGAATAAACCAGTCATATCGGAAAGAGAGAGACATGCCCTGCAATATGATTATGAATTAGGAATATATAATACAAATAAAACAAACATATTAGGTGACTTCAATTAATCTTGATGGTTGTACAGTCGTCTCAAATAAAACTGTGAAGGACCTCGGCGTTACTCTGGACCCTGATCTCTCTTTTGACGAACATATCAAGACTGTTCCAAGGACAGCCTTTTCCATCTACGTAACATTGCAAAAATCAGAAACTTTCTGTCCAAAAATGATGCAGAAAAATTAATAAATGCTTTTGTTAGTTCTAGGGTAGACTCCTGCAATGCTCTACTTTCCGGCTACCCGGATAAAGCACTAAATAAACTTCAGTTAGTGCTAAATACGGCTGCTAGAATCCTGACTAGAACCCCCAAAAATATCATATTACTCCAGTGCTAGCCTCCCTACACTGGCTTCCTGTTAAGGCAATGGCTAATTTCAAGGTTTTACTGCTAACCTACAAAGCATTACATGGGCTTGCTCCTACCTATCTTTCCGATTTGGTCCTGCCGTACATACCTACACGTACGCTACGGTCACAAGACGCAGGCCTCCTAATTGTCCCTAGAATGTCTAAGCAAACAGCTGGAGGCAGGGCTTTCTCCTATAGAGCTCCATTTTTATGGAATGGTCTGCCTACCCACGTGAGAGACGCAGACTCGGTCTCAACCTTTAAGTCTTTACTAAAGACCCATCTCTTCAGTGGGTCATATGATTGAGTGTAGTCTGGCTCAGGTGTGTGAAGGTGAACGGAAAGGCTCTGGAGCAACGAACCGCCTTTGCTGTCTCTGCCTGGCCGGTTCCCCTCTCTCCATTGGGATTCTCTGCCTCTAACCCTATTACAGGGGCTGAGTCACTGGCTTACTGGTGCTCTTTCATGCCGTCCCTAGGAGGGGTGCGTCACTTGAGTGGGTTGAGTCACTGACGTGATCTTCCTGTCTGGGTTGGCGCCCCCCTTGGGTTGTGCCGTGGCGGAGATCTTTGTGGGCTATACTCGGCCTTGTCTCAGAATGGTAAGTAGGTGGTTGAAGATATCCCTCTAGTGGTGTGGGGGTTGTGCTTTGGCAAAGTGGGTGGGGTTATAACCTTCCTGTTTGTCCGGGGGTATCATCGGATGGGGCCACAGTGTCTCCTGACCCCTCCTGTCTCAGCCTCCAGTATTTATGCTGCAGTATTTTATGTGTCGGGGGGCTAGGGTCAGTTTGTTATATCTGGAGTACTTCTCCTGTCTTATCCGGTGTCCTGTGTGACTTTAAGTATGCTCTCTCTAATTCTCTCTTTCGCTCTTTCTTTCTCTCTCTCGGAGGACCTGAGCCCTAGGACCATGCCTCAGGACTACCTGGCATGATGACTCCTTGCTGTCCCCAGTCCACCTGGCCGTGCTGCTGCTCCAGTTTCAACTGTTCTGCCTGCGGCGATGGAACCCTGACCTGTTCACCGGACGTTCTACCTGTCCCAGACCTGCTGTTTTCAAATCTCTAGAGACAGCAGGAGCGGTAGAGATACTCTTAATGATCGGCTATGAAAAGCCAACTGACATTTACTCCTGAGGTGCTGACTTGCTGCACCCTCGACAACTACTGTGATTATTATTATTTGACCATATTGGTAATCTATGAACATTTGAACATCTTGGCCATGTTCTGTTATAATCTCCACCCGACACAGCCATAAGAGGACTGGCCACCCCTCATTGCCTGGTTCCTCTCTAGGTTTCTTCCTAGGTTTTGACCTTTCTAGGGAGTTTTTCCTAGCCACCGTGCTTCTACACCTGCATTGCTTGCCATTTAGGGTTTTAGGCTGGGTTTCTGTACAGCACTTTGAGATATCAGCTGATGTAAGAAGGGCTATATAAATACATTTGATTTGATTTGATATGCAAGCTTATCAAATGCATCTGTCTTATCATTAGGCCTAGGTTTGAATGCCTTTATGAGCCTACCATTATTATAATTCCCCTGCATCAAACACCTCCATTTCCCCCCAAATAATGTTTTTTGCTTGCAATACAGTTGATCAACCACTAGGTGTGCATACGCATGGTCTGAGATTTGCGTGGAGATACAATATGCACACTTTCCCATCAAATTTTTAAAAAATGATAAAAACCTAACCTTTGCAGGAAAACTGACGCACGCAAGGTTTAGAGTAGTTTTTGTGCACAAACCCTTTTGATAAATGAGGCCCCTGGTATCTTACTATACTCCAAACCTTTAGGAACCTGGCAGGCAAGGTCACTTGTGCCCTCACTAACTTATAGGCAAACCATGCCATTCAGCCAGATTTCACACCACTTGAAACCAAGGATTCACCATGCTTTCATTCTTCAGTAATTCATTCCTGGCTCTGTTGACATCTCTGTTACAAAGGAAGCCTGCAAGAGACAGCAACACAAGCATCTACAACATCCAGTCTCTTCATACAGGCCAAACTGGGGACCAGGCATGCAGGCACAGCCCGGGTCAATACGCTGTCTTGATGTGCCCAGTTGACAGAAAATACTATTTTAACACACAATAATCTGGGTCATGGCAAAGCTTTCTCTCCATAAATGGATGTGGATTTTAGAGACAATTAAGCATGAGGAGGGGAAGCAAGAGAGAGAAGGAGACAATAGGTTTATTGTGTTAGCGACCCTGCTATAGTTACATTTAGTACAGCCACTACTGGGTGGATTAATCATATTGGCACAGGTGAGGGTGTGCTTCCGCTTCCCTCCAAGGTGTGTGGTGGTGTAAAGTCACGTCCTACTTGGGCTAACCCCCTTTATTCTCTTCACAGTGTCTTGCCATATGAAGTTCAAAATGTGACCATCCCAAACAACACAAACTCATCTGTTAACTTCTGTTGTGTTATAAACAGTGGTGGAAAAAGTACTCGATTGTCAGACTTGAGTAAAAGTAAAAAAGTACAAGTGCGGACAGCCAGGGGCACACTCCAACCCTCAGACATCATTTACAAACACAGTATTTGTGTTTAGTTAGTCCACCAGATCAGAGGCAGTAGGGATGACAATGCATTATATTGATAGGTGTGTGAATTTGACCATATTGTTGATCTGCCTGAGCATTCGAAATGTAACAAGTATTTTTGGATGTCAGGGACAATGTATGGGAGAAAAAATATATTTTGTTAATATATTTTTTTCTTTAGGAATGTAATGGAGTAAAAGTCAAAGTTGTCACATATATAAATAGTAAAGTACAGATACTTCAAAGTATTTTTTGCTTAGTTACTTTACACCACTGGTTATAAAGCACACTATGTTACTAATCAACCCTGCAGTGCAAAGAAAAAGTCCATTCAGAAGCATCAGCTTGTTTTGGATCAGCCCACAGTTGGCCTATTGCATTGTAGCCTACAGGAAAGCAGGAAAGCTCAATCATGGGGTGGTTATTTCAGCTTACCAGGAATCTTCTCCATGCACATTACACTGTAAACTCCCTCATCTGTGAAATTAGTAGTACTAGCCCCAATAATGTACATACTTCTATGAGTAGCCCCTCAATAGTTCTTTAGATGATAGAGTAGAGGGGCACTGATCAGCAATAGGTCGATCCAGTGTTTACCCTCTCCCGTCTGCCATGACAAAAACAAACTCATTTTAAGTGATTATAAAAGTAATTTGACATTAGGTCTACTTACATTGATTACATGTATTCATTTCATTCAAGCATTTGAAGATTCAGCTTTATAGTCTGAGGGGATAAACGACAAAATGTGTCAAATTCAACTCCAAAACCAGGAGGGTTATCTTGGCAACACTACCTGCTGAGTAAGCCTGGCAAGAGACCTAGCTGTAATTTCTCTCTGGGGTATGGTGACATTAGCCCTAGACACTGATCGAAGGTTAGATTTCCATTCTCTCCTCCTATTGGATAAGGCTGGGATTGGAGGAGAGTAAACTAATCCTAGATCTGTTTCTGAGGGCAACTTCTATACCTGGACTGCCACACTGTCTTCATCCCAAATGGCACCCTTTTCACTATAGTGCACTACTTTTGACCAAAGCCAATAGGACCCTGGTCAAAAGAAGTGCACCTAGGGTGCCTTTTAGGACGTATACTCTGAATCTAAGCCCGTTGTGCCCTCTAACACAAACCCCTGGGAAACAAAAGCCTGCAGTATTGTGTTCCCATGGAGACAGCATCCTTGGAGGTCAGGTAGAGGGCCACCACACCAGAAAGAGAACATCAGGTGAGTTAATCTCAGAGTTAGATTTAGTAGAACAGATACACAACTCTAAAAACCCACCGCATTGCATAGATAGAATGTCCATTCTACCAAGGACTTGCGTTTAGAAGGACAAGGAGCTACAAGGAGGCTCCCGCAGGACGACTTTTTATATAAATGACTGTTGTGTGACTGTGAATATTCTACTGTCACTCCATGTACGAAGATCTCAGGCTTAAACTGAAGCAATCAGCCCTATACAGACCATTGATGATTATGCCATTTTTAATCAAGTGCGGAATTCCTTAGTTGCCTTCTATTGACACCTTACTTTAAACCTTAAATAGGTCTGTGTGTTCTCTATAGAACGCATTGGTTCTACTAATTATATTTCTATTTCAAGCTGATACCTGTAATAGCCTATTGTAGCCTGGGCCAGAATTCAGCACAGCATATATCCTGTTGCCAGGGAACCACATGTGTTCAGTGTCACCCGTGTGAAGGTGTTAATTTGTGTTTGAGTGCAGGTGTTCACAAGTAAGCCGTTGTAACAGGGAAGGTTTACAGGCCTGGCCTGGCCTGCATATCCTCTACAGTCAACACATTTCAGTCAACAGTTCCTGAATACTCATACAGATGTGTCTTTGTTCATTTGTCACAGGTTGATGTCCCTGTTTTCACACACAGATAGCCTATCACCTCGAAGGAAAACAGTGAAGACAGTGACAACAGTGAACACTGAAGATAAAGGGCTGTATGGTTTGTCATGTTGAAGGGTTGAATGTTTATGGAAGGGGGAATAACCAACTGCTGGGGTGTATGTCACCCTCATAGCTGGCATGCCAACTGCACTGACTAGGCCTATACTCTAAAGGGCTTACTGTGAATTTGTCAGTAGCTTACAGGCAGCTCAGTGGCAAGTAAAATTCTGTATTTCACATTACAGTACACAGTATCAAAGCAAGTAATGTGTAATTACACACAGTACAATACCGTAAAATGAATAAATGAATGAATAAACTAAATTAGTTTAGGGGTTTGTATTTCACAGTATTTTACTGTAATTTCAAGGGATTGGTCCAAGCAGTTTGGCTGCTAGGTAAAGTGTTTACAAACATTACAGCATATCAATGAATATTTTGTGTTTTATATCACTTGCACTTCTAAGAGTCCTTAACAAAGGCTTCCAAACTGTCAGCGACCACAGGGCAAAACAGACCAAAAGGACATGGCAAAATGCTTAAGCATTAAGGTTTAAGACTTGCTGCCATTCCCCTTTACATGTTAAGTTGATGGGGCACTATAACCACATACAAGTGAAATTGGTGCATTATTCTCACTCGCCGGTGCAACAAATATAGCCTCAACAAATACTGTAATACTGTACCATTTGAAATAAAGCTATTTTTTTCCATCTCACAAAAAATGTTCCACATTGACCATAACTTACAGTATGCTACAGTAAAACATTTCAAAAGTATTTTACTGTTGATAATACACAAAATGACTATATCATTTACAGTTTTCCATTAGTGTATGTCACCACTAGCAAAGTGAGATAGGCAACTGTAGACAATTGGTCAATCAACATATAGAGGCAAGCAAAGCACTCATTCAAACTGTTGGTTGGCAACAAAACCCTAAACTAACTAAGCCTAAAATAACTCTTCACTTGTATAAATTGAGACTGCGGGAGACGAGATGGAGACGTTGATTGGCGGGAAGGACAGGTGCCATGGTGACAGGTAGGTTGGTCAAACAGCAGGTCAAAGGATTAGGTCTAGATTAGCATGAAAAGTGGTAAATTAATGAAGTAATTTCTGTGGTGGGCAAAAACATGACAAAGGTTCCATTCATTAACGATAAAAAAATATGGTTTGGACCTTATTTGAGTTAGGCAAGTGGACACTCGACTAGTTTATAATACTAGCTGCTTAAAATGCGCCAAAATCACGGCCAGGGTGTGCAAAACGCGGGTAGCCTTTAGACTGGAGAGGGACGCAGCACGAGAAGGCTTGTTAAAACGAAAAAGTTATTGATGTGAAGATACATGGAGAGCAGGTAAAGAGAGGGGTGAAAGTGAGATGGAGAGAGTGAAAGGCAAGGAGACATAGAGAGATGCGCAACGGGGGAGTGGACATTGTGGAAGACGATAGAGTGAGCGAGGAGAGATAATGCGCTCATCGAGATTGAGTGATGCGCTCGACAACGACGAAGTCCGGAGCTAGAGGTCCACAAAGAACAACAATTTAATCAAGCGTAGGAACGTGTGTTTGTGTGTGTGTGTGTGTGAGGGGGGGGGGGGGGGGGGGGGGGTATGCGGTACGCGGTACGCTCGAGACGCAGTGGTAACGGGGAGACAGTGCGTAAAAATGGAGGAGAGAGGGACGAGGAGAGAAGCGTATAGGAATAGAGGACCGACCAAGTGACTGCGTGAGGGAACGAGGTACATGGGACAGAGTCTCCCCACACAACTTAATAGTGTACCGTGGTGCTAAATTAAATTATTTGTGAAAATAGAGAAAATAACACACCATAGGCCACAAAAGTCAAATTCCAACCGGCAACAACCACTGGTCTGAGTTGGTTGCTTGTTGGAAATTCCAAACGATGTTAATGACATTCACTGGGGTTTTTTTCTTCCAACTAATTTTCCTTGACTATCAAAGCGAAGAACACCATGAACTCCATTCCAACACACCCTCCCTCATCATCGTAATAACTTTGGACATAGCAGCCAACTTTCATAGACTGCAGTCTGTACACATGACGTCCATTATAAAATACGCCAAGGATATTCAATATTCAGCCTAAATAAGCAGTAGGCTATGCGGGATCTCCCTCTTCTAAATCCAGTTTAATATTCCTGTGCACCTGTAATAGACTTTTATCGGACGGAAAAACATTTAAGAGGAAATGTCATAAGGAGAGAGAGTGAGCGCGCGCGCAATACAAGCATCGCAACAGAATGTAGCCTATGTATCGTGCTCGAGGGAGGACTCACCTTGGCATTCTTGGAAGAGTACGGATCCTCAAAAAGATTCCAGAAATAGGGTTGCCACACACTCCACCAGCTCCTCTTGCGTCCGTCTTCGTGCAGGCACAGCCTCTTGAGCTCTCCATCCGCAGTCAGTTCCAGGTCGTCTTCCGGCTCCTCTGGCTCGGGCTGCTCGAAGCTGTCCAGCGCCTCTTCGGCATCCCTGTGTTGACGGTAGTTCATCCAGCAGCACGCCTCCACGTCCGTCTCGTCGATGCCCCAGAAGGCGAGCTCCTCCTCGAACAGTGGGCCGCACACATCGTTGGGACAGTGAAGCTTGCCTGTGCGGTAGTAGTTGAGGATGAATGTGAATGTGCCAGGGTGGCGGTCGAAGAAGAACTCGTCGATTTTGGGGTCATAGTCGAAGTTGCTAAACGCGTCCGGATCGGTAAGCCAAGATAAGCGGGTACCGGGCAACGTCTTGAGGGTGCTGCGGTAAGTCTCGTGTCGCACCCCTCCACAGTTTATTACGATTTTCTCGCTGTCTGACGGACAAGTCATGTCTGCACTGTAACATGCTTTGTTGGGCGACTTGTTCCCACCCTTGCGTCCTTTGAAAGAGGAGACACAAACCGAACTGAGCATAGGAGAAAGGAGGAGGGAGAGGAAATGAGATAGAACACAAGGGGGAGGGGGGAAGGAGGAGTCTGTGGAGAGGGAAAGAGAGAGGGGTAGAATATTTAGTGGAAAAGGATGGAGTATGGAATTTGTTTTTTAACACGAGGGGCAAATCTACAGGTGAGGGTCAAATCTTTTAAATATAAATAGATCATTGCTTAACATGTGTGCACCATACATACAGTACCCTCAAAAGTTTGGACACACCTACTCATTCAAGGGTTTCTTTATTTTTACTATTTTCTACATTGTAGAATAATAGTGAATACATCACAACTTGTCATGTAGTAACCAAAAAGTATTAAACAAATTAAAATATATTTTATATTTGAGATTCTTCAAAGTAGCCACCATTTGCATTGATGACAGCTTTGCACACTCTGGACATTATCTCAACAAGCTTCACCTGGAACAGTCTTGAGTTCCCACATATGCTGAGCACTTGTTGGCTGCTTTTCCTTTACTCTGCCGTCCAAGTCATCCCAAACCATCTCAAATGGGTTGAGGTCGGGTGATTGTGGAGGCCAGGTCATTTGATGCAGCACTCCATCACTCTCCTTCTTGGTCAAATAGCCATTACACAGCCTGAAGGTGTGTTGGGTTATTGTCCTGTTGAAAAACAAATTCTACTCCCACTAAGCGCAAACTAGATGGGATGGCGTATCGCTGCAGAATGCTGTGGTAGCCATGCTGGTTAAGTGTGCCTTGAATTCTAAATAAATCACAGACAGTGTCAACAGCAAAGCACACCCCACACCATTACACCTCCTACCCCATGCTTCACGGTGGGAACCACACACACAGAGATCATCCGTTCACCTACTCTGTGTCTCACAGAACCAAACATTTCACATTTGGACTCATCAGACCAAAGGACAGATTTCCACCAGTCTAATGTCAATTGCTCATGTTTCTTGGCCCAAGCAAGTCTCTTCGTATTATTAGTGTCCTTTAGTAGTGGTTTCTTTGCAGCAATTCGAACATGAAGGCCTGATTCACGCAGTCTCCTCTGAACAGTTGATGTTGAGATGTGTCTGTTCCTTGAACTCTGTGAAGCATTTATTTGGGCTGCAATTTCTGAGGCAGGTGACTCTAATGAACTTATCCTCTGCAGCAGAGGTAACTCTGAGTCTTCCTTTCCTGTGGCAGTCCTCATGAGAGCCAGTTTCATCATAGCACTTGATGGTTTTTGCAGCTGAATTTGAAGAAACTTTCAAAGTTCTTGAAATTTCTTGAAACTAGTTCAGACAGGAGAAACCGTTCGGTAAGGGAGAGAAATGGTTCTAAAAAAAACTAAATTAAAGTGAATGTTTTCCGATTATGGGGGAGAGGAGGGGAGAGCTTAAGGGATTGACTGACCTTCATGTCTTAACAGGTGTTCCTTGTTAAAAGTTAATTTGTGGAATTTCATTCCTTCTTAATGCGTTTGAGCCAACAGTTGTGTTGTGACAAGGTAGGGGTGGTATACAGAAGATAGCCCTATTTGGTAAAAGATTAAGTCCATATTATGGCAAGAACAGCTCAAATAAGTAAAGAGAAACGACAGCCATCATTATTTTAATTGAAATGCATTCCAGGTGACTACCTCATGAAGCTGGTTAAGAGAATGCCAAGAGAGTGCAAAGCTGTCATCAAGGCTACTTTGAACAATCTCAAATATAAAATATATTTCGATTTTTTAAAAACTTGGTTACTACATGATTCCATATGTGTTATTTCATAGTTGTGATGTCTTCACTATTATTTTACAATGTGGAAAACACTAAAAATAAAGAAAAACCTTTGAATGAGTAGTTGTGTCCAAACTTTTGACTGGTTCTGTATATACACCTAAACCTACAGGCTAGTTAGAGAAACAATTCACCCAATAGTGACTGGAACTACAGCTAATTAACAGGCCAATTCACCAGTTCTATAGGCTAGTTAACAACAACAAATGAACCTGGGACAGATTTTTTATTTTTGTATTTTTTTTATTTCACCTTTATTTAACCAGGTAGGCTAGTTGAGAACAAGTTCTCATTTGCAACTGCGACCTGGCCAAGATAAAGCATAGCAGTGTGAACAGACAACAACACAGAGTTACACATGGAGTAAACAATTAACAAGTCAATAACACACTAGAAAAAAAAAGAAAAAAGGAGAGTCTATATACATTGTGTGCAAAAGGCATGAGGAGGTAGGCGAATAATTACAATTTTGCAGATTAACACTGGAGTGATCAATGATCAGATGGTCATGTACAGGTAGAGATATTGGTGTGCAAAAGAGCAGAAAAGTAAATAAATATAAACAGTATGGGGATGAGGTAGGTAAAATTGGGTGGGCTATTTACCGATAGACTATGTACAGCTGCAGCGATCGGTTAGCTGCTCAGATAGCAGATGTTTGAAGTTGGTGAGGGAGATAAAAGTCTCCAACTTCAGCAATTTTTGCAATTCGTTCCAGTCACAGGCAGCAGAGAACTGGAACGGAAGGCGGCCAAATGAGGTGTTGGCTTTAGGGATGATCAGTGAGATACACCTGCTGGAGCGCGTGCTACGGGTGGGTGTTGCCATCGTGACCAGTGAACTGAGATAAGGCGGAGCTTTACCTAGCATGGACTTGTAGATGACCTGGAGCCAGTGGGTCTGGCGACGAATATGTAGCGAGGGCCAGCCGACTAGAGCATACAGGTCGCAGTGGTGGGTGGTATAAGGTGCTTTAGTAACAAAACGGATGGCACTGTGATAAACTGCATCCAGTTTGCTGAGTAGAGTGTTGGAAGCTATTTTGTAGATGACATCGCCGAAGTCGAGGATCGGTAGGATAGTCAGTTTTACTAGGGTAAGTTTGGCGGCGTGAGTGAAGGAGGCTTTGTTGCGGAATAGAAAGCCGACTCTAGATTTGATTTTAGATTGGAGATGTTTGATATGAGTCTGGAAGGAGAGTTTACAGTCTAGCCAGACAGTCTAGACAGTCTAGATGTCCACATATTCTAGGTCGGAACCATCCAGGGTGGTGATGCTAGTCGGGCGTGTAGGTGCAGGCAGCAAACGGTTGAAAAGCATGCATTTGGTTTTACTAGCGTTTAAGAGCAGTTGGAGGCCACGGAAGGAGTGTTGTATGGCATTGAAGCTCGTTTGGAGGTTAGATAGCACAGTGTCCAAGGACGGGCCGGAAGTATACAGAATGGTGTCATCTGCGTAGAGGTGGATCAGGGAATCGCCCGCAGCAAGAGCAACATCATTGATATATACAGAGAAAAGAGTCGGCCCGAGAATTGAACCCTGTGGCACCCCCATAGAGACTGCCAGAGGACCGGACAGCATGCCCTCCGATTTGACACACTGAACTCTGTCTGCAAAGTTTTTGGTGAACCAGGCAAGGCAGTCATCAGAAAAACCGAGGCTACTGAGTCTGCCGATAAGAATATGGTGATTGACAGAGTCGAAAGCCTTGGCAAGGTCGATGAAGACGGCTGCACAGTACTGTCTTTTATCGATGGCGGTTATGATATCGTTTAGTACCTTGAGCGTGGCTGAGGTGCACCCGTGACCGGCTCGGAAACCAGATTGCACAGCGGAGAAGGTACGGTGGGATTCGAGATGGTCAGTGACCTGCTTGTTGACTTGGCTTTCGAATACCTTAGATAGGCAGGGCAGGATGGATATAGGTCTGTAACAGTTTGGGTCCAGGGTGTCTCCCCCTTTGAAGAGGGGGATGACTGCAGCTTTCCAATCCTTGGGGATCTCAGACGATATGAAAGAGAGGTTGAACAGGCTGGTAATAGGGGTTGCGACAATGGCGGCAGATAGTTTCAGAAATAGAGGGTCCAGATTGTCAAGCCCAGCTGATTTGTACGGGTCCAGGTTTTGCAACTCTTTCAGAACATCTGCTATCTGGATTTGGGTAAAGGAGAACCTGGAGAGGCTTGGGCGAGTAGCTGCGGGGGGGGGGGGGGGGGGGGGGGGCGGAGCTGTTGGCCGAGGTTGGAGTAGCCAGGAGGAAGGCATGGCCAGCCGTTGAGAAATGCTTGTTGAAGTTTTCAATAATCATGGATTTATCGGTGGTGACCGTGTTACCTAGCCTCAGTGCAGTGGGCAGCTGGGAGGAGGTGCTCTTGTTCTCCATGGACTTTACAGTGTCCCAGAACTTTTTGGAGTTAGAGCTACAGGATGCAAATTTCTGCCTGAATAAGCTGGCCTTTGCTTTCCTGACTGACTGTGTGTATTGGTTCCTGACTTCCCTGAAGAGTTGCATATCGCGGGGACTATTCAATGCTATTGCAGTCCGCCACAGGATGTTTTTGTGCTGGTCGAGGGCAGTCAGGTCTGGAGTGAACCAAGGGCTATATCTGTTCTTAGTTCTGCATTTTTTGAACGGAGCATGCTTATCTAAAATGGTGAGGAAGTTACTTTTAAAGAATGACCAGGCATCCTCAACTGCCTTGATGTCCTTCCAGGATACCCGGGCCAGGTCGATTAGAAAGGCCTGCCTGATTAGAAAGTGTTTTAGGGAGCGTTTGACAGTGATGAGGGGTGGTCGTTTGACTGCGGATCCGTAGCGGATGCAGGCAATGAGGCAGAGATCGCTGAGATCCTGGTTGAAGACAGCAGAGGTGTATTTGGAGGGCCAGTTGGTCAGGATGACATCTATGAGGGTGCCCTTGTTTACAGATTTAGGGTTGTACCTGGTGGGTTCCTTGATGATTTGTGTGAGATTGAGGGCATCTAGCTTAGATTGTAGGACTGCCGGGGTGTTAAGCATATCCCAGTTTAGGTCACCTAACAGAACAAACTCTGAAGCTAGATGGGGGGCAATCAATTCACAAATGGTGTCCAGGGCACAGCTGGGAGCTGAGGGGGGTCGGTAGCAGGCGGCAACAGTGAGAGACTTATTTCTGGAGAGAGTAATTTTTAAAATTAGTAGTTCGAACTGTTTGGGTATGGACCTGGAAAGTATGACATTACTTTGCAGGCTATCTCTGCAGTAGACTGCAACTCCCCCCCCTTTGGCAGTTCTATCTTGACGGAAAATGTTATAGTTGGGTATGGAAATCTCAGAATTTTTGGTGGCCTTCCTGAGCCAGGATTCAGACACGGCAAGGACATCAGGGTTAGCAGAGTGTGCTAAAGCAGTGAGTAAAACAAACTCAGGGAGGAGGCTTCTGATGTTGACATGCATGAAACCAAGGCTTTTTCGATCACAGAAGTCAACAAATGAGGGTGCCTGTGGACATGCAGGGCCTGGGTTTACCTCCACATCACCCGCGGAACAGAGGAGGAGTAGTATGAGGGTGCGGCTAAAGGCTATCAAAACTGGTCGCCTAGAGCGTTGGGGATGAGGGGAGGTTAGGAGGTGAGGCAGGGAGGTGTTTCCTTTTCAATAGAGGTCCATGTTACTATAGTGACAGCAGGTGAACATACACTGATGAGATGGAGCATAACATAAGGGGCACTGCATGAGAAACCTTGTGTTATCGTTAGTGCTTGGTCCATAGTGGACAAGGTGAGGAATAGTGAAGAAACACATGTGCACACACACATACACACGTACACACAGACACACCGGTAGGGCAATGTTGAATTGTGGAGAGGTAATGATTTAATGTGATATTACATAACGAATGGGTCTCTCTCTCCTCTCTATCCCCCCCCCCCCCCCCCCCCCCCCCCCCCGCATGGCCCCACTCTTCCCGTCCTCCTGTCTTTCATTTCACTAAAACACTTTTTTCAATTAGAGAGGAGTGAGATGAATATGACTGTGTTTCACGCCCCCTCACTCCCTCACTCCGTCTCTCCGTCTCTCTCTCTCTATCCCTCCTTCTCTCGCCCTCTCCAAGTTTCAGGCTCATCCAATGGGAGAGAGGGGAGAGTAGAGTGGGAACGAGAGAGAGTGTGAGGAGGGGGAGAGGAGAGCTAGAGGCAGAACGATTATTTGCTGAGCTGCACAAAATGGGGAGAAAAAGACTGCAGACGATTAATGCACCCTGTTCTCTCTACCTCTCCCGTGCTCTCCTCTCTCTCCCCCTCTCTCGCCCATCTCTCTCCCTCTTCACTCTCCCCTCCCTCCCTCCCTCCCTCCCCTCTCTCTCTCTGTTCTTCTCTCCATCTCTCGTTCTCAGTGCAAAGCTAACGTGCCGTGTAGTCGATTGAGTACATTCTGATTATACTGTATTAACCCTTACTGCGGTGATGCAATGTCATTGATTACACTGGATTAAGTTAGCAGGTGGCCACATTCCTCCTTCGGTGCAGTCGTTGGAGTGTGTGTGTGCCGCTATACAGCACCTTCACATACAAGCACAGGGTCTCTTTACTGCATAGTCTTAATACAGTTGATACACTGCTGTTATAGTGTGTAAGCAGAGCCCTATTCATATCATCGGTGTGTTTGCAGAGTCAGTATGTGTGTGTGTGTGTGTATATTGTAGTAGGCTATGCAGTGCCCTTGTGCAACGAGGGGTGCATCTCAATAGTCTCCCTTCCTTCGTCTGCACTGATCTGTAACGAGAGCATGAAGGGAAGCATACTAGTAAATACAGGGGGACTAGATTTCACTATTCCTGCACTTACAGATCAGAGGGGATGAAGGAAAGAAGATGAAGAAAGGAGACGAGCGAAGGAGATGAGACAACGAAAGAAGAGACG
The DNA here is from genome assembly GCF_045791955.1 of Oncorhynchus clarkii lewisi. NCBI lineage: Eukaryota > Metazoa > Chordata > Actinopteri > Salmoniformes > Salmonidae > Oncorhynchus > Oncorhynchus clarkii. Next base: position 44,777,812 of record NC_092150.1, read on the forward strand.
GAGAGAGGAGGAGAGGAGGAGACGATGAAAGAAAACAAGAGAAGGAAGCAAATTATTTTGAGTTGCAGAAATTCGTCTAGGCATACTACAGAGCGTATGGAGTGATATTAGTCTGGATGGAGAGAGAGATTCAGAGGAGGGAGTTAATAACACACATGGAGGGTTAACACACAACTACGTGGATCTGTATCTGCACACACACACACACACACTCTCACACACGCACGCACACACAGTCGTAGAGCTGCACTGCGAGCGGGGACCGGGTCCATGCTGGAAAAGTGAATGATCTTTTGCTGCAGTGAACACAAGAATGAGGCTCCCTCTCTCTCACACACTATATCCCCCTCTCCAATCCCTCTCCTCTCTCTCTCTCTCTCTCTCTCTCTCTCTCTCTCTCTCTCTCTATCCCCCTCTCCAATCCCTCTCCACTCTCTCTCTCTCTCTCTCTCTCTCTCTCTCTCTGAATGGCCCTGTCAATCTACCATAGTCACATTGTGTCCTTTACCTACTCAAAGTAATCCATCCACTTCAGCTCTGCTCTCTTCTCTCCTACTCTTCTTCCCCTCTCCCTCTTTCTCTCTTCCTTCCACACCCTCCCCTGGCTCACTCGTGTTCCGCATAAAATAATCAGATTTCGCCGGGCGAATCAGAACCTGCCCTCTTAACCGTCCTCTGCTTTCCTTCCTTCCCTCGCTTTCTACTCGTGCCATTCCTTTATGTCCCTGCCCTTCCCATGCTCTCTCTCACTCTCTTCCTCCCTCCCTCTCTATGGTTTAATTTCTGTTTCCGCTATCTCAGTAAAGGTACTGCACTCAACAAATGTACTACCTCCCTCCATCCCTCTCTCTTTCACACACCCCCATCTCTCCTTTCCTCCTCTCCCCTCTGTATGTCCTTCTTCAACCCTGCCCCTCTCTCTCTCTGTTCTTTTGGCTTTTGGCTATTCACTTCCGCAGGACCATTACTTTGCTGCCAGTGCTATTTGAAGGAAGGAGGGAACCACAGTCAGTGAGAGAGAGACAGAGCGAGAAAGAGGGGAGCAGGGCTACAAACCTCCAAGTCAAAGTAGTCAATTAAAATTGTATGGGACAGACATATTTTGTATTGGGGAAGGGTTTTTCATATCTGCCATAATAAAATACAAATGTAGGAATTTGAAGGAAACGTGATATGGAGAGATTGATTTTTTTTTTAAACGATGACATTTCATTTGCTGTATAAAACACGTCACCAATGGTCAGCACTCATACTCTCTGAATAAATAACTGCATAGTAGGATTATTGGAGTGGGAGAAGGGGATTGAAATGTGACCTGAATTGTCCTATAGTCCTGCACGGGAATGCTGTAGCTGCCGTGGTTGTCTGTTTCATCACAATGGACAGCGGGCATACCGCGCATCAGTGAAAACACGTGACACCTTCGGCTATTTCCGGACAGGGCCGAAGACAAAAAGTAGCGAGAGTCAAGGAAGCCCGAGGGCGAGATGTGCATTGATTTCTGTTTCTGCTGGGACTTTACTGAAATGACGGAGTACATTCCAGATTATATACCATTCCCTTAATGTGTCTGTTGTTGCAATGTCTCGAAAAACCAGTAGGCTATTAATACAAACACATTTAAATACGAAAAATGTCCAACCAAAAACCAAATAACTAATTACTATACCAGAAAGCGTTTATCAATGTAAACACTAATGTTATGGATCATGGGTCTCCGACAAGTGGATCGCGAGCTACCAGTAGTAGCCCACCTATGAGTAGCTCACCAAACAATTCTGAAAGTACATGGAATTTTCACGTTACATTGCAAGAGCCCAGCTACTATTTAATCAACGCAACATTGACATTATCCCACCCTGTTTAGACACTATTAGTTTAAAAAGCCAAAACTAACACAATATCTGACTATTCATTTCCAGCAATATTGCCCATCTGTCTGTGTGGTGCGCACGTTGGTCTATCACTCAGTGTGGAGACAATTGAAGTGATAACCATCTTGTGGGTTGACAGACATACTTTCCCCAAAACCTTCTCAATTCAAAATGAACACCAAAGCATGCTTACCTGGCAGAAGTATATCATGAGTAAGTATATAATTTGTATGTATATTATTTGCAAACTTTGCCATGAAATGAGCAGCAGCATTACATAACCATCAGTAGACTGGCACATTAGACAACGCATTCCTCACGCGTTAGATGTGCAATTAAAGGGCCCGATGCGCAATTAAATGTGAATTACACTCAAACATCTAAATGCGTTAGTTTTCTTCCAGACCCCCCTAAAAATAATTTTGATGTGATTTCCATTGACATTGACTCAGAACATCACATTTCGTTGTTTCTCTATGAACAATTGTAATTTTGAGAGTGAAAAAGAAATCTAAAACCAGGAAAGGTACAACTGAGAAAACATCATTTGGAAAAATATAAAACATCATTTTGAAGAAAAAAAATGAGTTGTTTATTAACTATTATTTTACCAGGTATAGTGACAGAAAACAGTGCAGTGCACTACTTTCTTTTGTACACCAAGGACCCGGGGAAGATTTGCAGGGGAGAGGAGAAGAGAAGAATGTGCCCATTTGAAAGCTAGAAAAAAAATGTGTAGCTGACACATGTTTCATTCATGTAGCTCTCATGCTGGAAAAGATTGGAGACCCCTGTTATACAGTGCATTCCGAAACTATTCAGATGCCTTGACTTTTTCCACATTTTGATACATTACAACCTTATTCTAAAAATTAGTAAATTACTTTTTCCTCATCAATCTACACATAATACCTCATAATGACAAAGCAAACCGTTTTTTATACATTTTGACAAATATATATATTTAAAAAATTGAAATATCACATTTACATAAGTATTCAGACCCTTTACTCAGTACTTTGTTGAAGTACCTTTGGCAGCGATTACAACCTAGAGTCTTGTTGGGTATGACGCTACAAGCTTGGCACGCCTGTAGGCACGCCTGTATTTGGGGAGTTTCTCCCATTCTTCTCTGCAAGTCATCTCTAGCTCAGTCAGGTTGGATGGGTAGCTTCACTGCCCAGCTATTTTCAGGTCTCTCCAGAGATGATCGATCGGGTTCAAGTCCAGGCTCTGACTGGGCCACTCAAGGACATTCAGAGACTTGTCCCGAAGTGTGCTTAGGGTCGTTGTCCTGTTGGAAGGTGAACCTTCACCCTAGTCTGAGGTTCTGAGCGCTCTGGAGCAGGTTTTCATCAAGGATCTCTACCATAAAAGCCTGATTGGTGGAGTGTTGCAGAGATGGTTGTTCTTCTGGAAGGTTCTCCCATCTCCACACCGGAACTCTGGAGCTCTGTCAGAGTGACCATCGGGTTCTTGGTTACCTCCCTGACCAAGGCCCTTCTCCCCCGATTGCTCAGTTTGGCCGGGCGGCCAGCTCTAGTTAGTCTTGGTGGTTCCACATTTCTTCTATTTAAGGATGATGGAGGCCACTGTGTTCTTTGGGGCCCTTCAATGCTGAAGACACAATCCTGTCTCGGAGCTCTACGGGCAATTCCTTTGACCTCAAGGCTTGGTTTTTGCTCTGACATGCACTTTCGCCTGAGGGACCTTATATACATGTGTGTGCCTTTCCATATCATGTCCAATCAATTGAATTTACCACAGGTGGACTCCAATCAAGTTGTAGAAACATCTCAAGGATGATCAATGGAAACAGGACGCACCTGAGCTCAATTTCGAGTCTCATACCAAAGGGCCTGAGATTTCTGTTTTTGCTTTGTCATTATGGGATATTGTGTGTAGATAAAATTCATTTAATACATTTTACATTTTAGATTTTTACAAGGCTGTAACGTAACACTGTGGAAAAAAGTAAAGTGGTCTGAATACTTCCCGAATGCACTGTAAAGGATATCAACAAATGAATAAACTCAATAAATAAGCTTGACCAAATACTTCACCATGGCCTTGTCACCATTGTGTTTGAAAAGGAAACTCCAGTATCCTGGGATTCTTCTATGTTCCACGTTCTAGTAGATCATACAAACCGATGCTGCCGTCAACAGACTCTTCTCAGAGTTCACCAACATGCAGTTCACCATATTACCAGCTATGTTACCAACATATATACCATTTTCTCTCTTGAAACAAATCCATAATCTATATACCCGCATCATGTTGCCATAATTATTTAAATTATAACATGTTAATAATAAAGGGGCAATCTGCAGTTCAAAAAGAACAACAGGCCAATGTTTTGGTAAACAGCCGAAGGATGGTTTTAACCATGTTTAGAGGCTATACCGTGTTTTTTTACAATTACAATTTACAAAGGAGTAAAACAAGCTAATATTTGGGGTTCTGATGGACTAGGACAGTTGAACTAAGCTTATGAGGAATTTACAAGTTATATTCTTCAAGAATCAATGGGTATATAATTAATTCAAAATATGGATGTAGCAACTGCAGATTGCCCCTTTAAACAGATTTTAAAAACAATGTTGTGGTCAATAGACCCTTCTCAGAGCAAACCATGTTACAGCCAACAAACATGTCGCCATAACAACTTAAATCATAACATGTTCATATCAACGTGACTATTGAGATTATGATTATATCAAGAGGAAAATATGTCATTAACTAATAGTGGATGTGGGACATAGTTTCAGCACCACGGACAGCACTCATCTTCAAAATTACAAAAAGGTTATAGGTCTACATCACAACCATTCAGATACCTATGGTAGTATACTCATTCACCACACACACACACATACACACACTCACACACACGCCGACACAATATTAATTAAGTTAACATGCTGAGTAAGGACGTGCATAGGCCTGCACTGTATGAGAGTGATAGAGGGGAGCAGGCAGGGATCATACACACACACACACACACACACACACACACACACACACACACACACACACACACACACATGCACACATGCACACATGCACACACGCACACACACATACACACACACACACATACACACACACACACACACAGTAGCCCACATTCAGAAGAGGTTAATACAATGACTGAACAAACAACCCAGAGACTAGGATCAGTACTGACACTACACAGAGAGAGAGGGGTGGTGGAAGGAGGGAGGAGGTGGAGGGATGAAGAGAGTGTGGAAGGGAAAGAGAGTGTGAGCAAGAAGAGAGATTAGTAGAGGAATAAATTATTGTGAAGTAAAAAGAAATAAACACAAATGGCTTCGAGAGAGAGGGGGGGGGGGTAAAAGGGAGGGATGGGGGGTAAAAGGGAGGGATGGAGGGAGAGAAAGAGATAGGGGAAGTAGAGAGAGAGAAAGAGAGGAAGGAGAGAGAGAGAGAGAGATAAAGGGACAGAGAAAGGGTATGAGGGAGGCTTGCTGACTGAACAAAAAAAAGGCTTCTACTGGAAAACAGGAAAATCCTTGCTGTGTGTGTGAGTGTGTAAGATGGTGGGATGCTACAACATCAGAATAGAGCCAGGGATAGAAGCGAGCCGAAATAAATGAGAGTATAAGAAGCAAGCGGGAAAAAGGGAGAACAGAGGGAGAGGGGCGGGATGGTGTGATTTTAGTAAAGGGAGGAGAGGGAGAAAAGTACACTGGTTCTGAGAGGGGGGGATTACCAGAGAGAAAGACAGAGTGAGGGAAGGGAAGGGAAGAGAGAGAAAGTGTGTGAGACAGTAAAATAAGAGGTGGAATACAGCAAAGACAGAGAGAAGGAAATAAGAAAGAGAGGAGAGGAGGAGGAGGATTCAAAGGGGAAGTACGCAGATATGGAATACCACATATAAATATGAGTACCTCTGGGGAGACACAGTGAACACAATGAATAGAGAGAGAGAGAGAGCTGGAGGGAGAGAAAGCCGTCTCAGTATGTGGCTGGCTTGTCTGCATCTCTCTCTCTCTCTCTCTATAGTGCCTCTCTCCTTATCTCTGCCTGCATCTCCCTCACTGTGGTACACAGGAGACATCTAGAGGACACACTGGGGTATTGCGGACTGACAAAATGCTGCAGTCTCCCCCTCCCTTTCTCTCCCCATCTCAATCTCTTTCTCTCCCTCTCTCTTGGTGCAGTGTGCAGCTGGTTTACGATATCCATCTGTCTCTGGCTTTCACTCTATTATATTCCCCTATTTTTAACTGCCATGTTGGGTAGCTTTTAAATCTACCCCCTTCTCTCTCTCTCTCTCTCTCTCTCTCCCTTAAAATATAAGGTTGTCATTCTTCTTTGATGACCTGTTAACCTGTACTGCATGAAGAATTCTACTATGCACCCTACCTCGTATGTTTGTGCGTGTGTGTGTGTGTGTTTGTGTGTGTGTGTGTCAGCAGGCCCAGTTATAATGAATGAACAGCCGAGACCAGTGGGAGATCGGGAGTGGTGGGGGAGAGAGGAAAGGGTGGAGAGAGATAGGTAGGGGGGAATAATAAACAGAGAGAGAGAATAGAGAACGAGACGAATAAAGACACACACACACAAACGAGCACTACAGGAGCTCACACCGGCTCCTCGACAGTAGGCATGAATCACCTTAAGACTAGGGGTACTGCTGTGAGCTCACACACACACACACAGCACTTCACACAGCAAATTGGCCTGTGTTCATTTTTCAGTGTGACATTTCTAGTGTTGATTCGGGAGTTCAATTCACTCTTTAAGAGTGAACTTAACACTCAGTGGTGTAAAAGAACCCCCAGTGTTGGTGTTAATAACCAGAATGATTGTTTTACACTTTGAAGAGTAAAACAGTCCCATCCAAACCACAACCATCATTATCATCATATTTTCCAGCATGCTATACTAGAAGCAGATCTTTAATGATTGTTTTTAATATCTGTTTTTGCGTGTACATTGATTGATTGATTGATACATTGATCTTATGCCACGCAAAGATAGATAACATGTATTAGTTAGGTAGTCTTCTTATCAATTTTCCTAACCCTGACTGTCATTCTGAATGCAGGTTACGGGTTAATAAAAATGGCAACTGTTGAATATCCTAACTCATGCTGGATTCCAATAGGAATTACACATTACACATGACTTGCAGGCCAGGAGACAAAGGGCTGGGATACATGGGTTTGATCCTAGACACATGAAAAGTGGGATGTATATGGAGCATACGGGGCAACAGAAGACAAACAGCAGAGGGGCTAATGATCTTGAAGATAGGGAAAGGGCTGATAAACTGAGGGGGAAAGTTTGCGGTACTCTACCCGGAGGGGCAGATCTCAGGTGGACAACCATACCCTCTGCCCGAGATGATACCGGACAAACATCTGGGCAGAGGGTATGCCAACATCTTCCTCTTGCTCAGGAAAGAACGGGGGCGGATAACCCAGAGAACACTCAAAAGGCGAGAGACCCATGGTAGAGCAAGGAAGGATGTTGCAGGCGTATTCAACCCATGCTAGTTGCTGGCTCCAGGTGGTGGGGTTGGCGGAGACCCTGCAGCGAAGAGTCGTCTCCGGGTCTTGGTTGACTCGCTCCGACTGGCTGTTGGACTGGGGGTGGAACCCGGAGGACAGGCTGGCTGACGACCCAATGAGTGTGCAGAACGCCTTCCAGAACCGGGACGAGAACTGAGGACCCCTGTCGGAGACCATGTCCACTGGAAGTCCATGGATCCGGAAGACGTGCTGCATCATGAGTAGGTGCACTACTGTCAGGATGGCGGTGTTGCCATCTGACGGGGGAAGACCTGTGAGAAAGTCTAGAGATATGTGAGACCAGGGACTGTGAGGAAGGTTGCAGGAGACCAGCCGAAGCTTGCCGGGAAGTGTTGTTCTTCACACAGATCGTGCATGCAGCAACGAACATGGAGACGTCAGGAACCATGGTAGGCCACCAAAAGCGTTGTCACACAAAGGCCAGGTCCGAGGGGAGCCAGGTTGGCAGGCAAGCTTGGAGGAGTGGGCCAACTCCAGGACCGAGGAGCGGACAGTGTCAGGAACAAACATCCGGTTATCTGGGCCCTGGCTAGGAATGCTGTGCCTCACAAACCTGCTTCCCTATTCCCCAGCTGAGTGCCATCGCCAGGCACAAGGTGGGAAGGATGATCTTGGGTTCCGGGGATGTAGCCGCGGGGATGTAGCCGCAGGGCTATAGTGACGTGACACTGCACCCGGCTTGACATTCTTGGATCCCGGTCGGTATGAGAGGGAGAAGTTGAACCAGTTGAAACAGGGCCCACCTAGCTTTCCTGTAATTGATATGGTGCGGAGATATTCCCTGTTCTTGTGGTCTGTCCACACAATGAACGGATGTTCTGCCCCTTCCAGCCAATGCTTCCACTCCTCCAACACCATCTTCACCGTGAGAAGCTCACGATTCCCCACATCAAGGTTCCTCTCTGTGGCATTGAGGCGATGGGAGAAGAAGCCGCAGGGATGTAACTTGAGGTCCAGGGCAGAATGCTGAGATAGGACAGCCCCCAATCCGACATCTGAAGCATCGGCCTCCACCACGAACTTGTGGGGTGGGTCAGGATGAACCAAGATGGGAGTTGTGAAACGGTGTTTGAGATCCTGGAACGCCCGGTCAGCAGCTGGGGACCACGTGAACAGAATCTTGGAAGAGGTGAGTGCAGACAGGGGGGAAGCCAGGGTGCTGTAAACCCAAATAAAGCGACGATAAAAGTTGGTGATTCCAGGAAATGTTGCAAGTGTACTCTGGACATAGGCTGGGGCCAATCCACCACTGCTCTTACTATCCCGGGATCCATCTGTACACTCCCTGCAGTGAATATGTAACCCAGTAAGAGGATGGTGGAGTGATGGAATTCGCAATTCTCAGCTTTCACAAAAAGCTGGTTCTCCAGGAGAAGTTGAAGAACCTGTCGCATGTGGAGCACGTGTTCTTGGGCGGAGCAGGAGAAAACGAGAATATCATTGAGGTAGACGAAGACGAACCGGTTCAACATGTCACGGAGAACTTCATTCACCAGAGCCTGGAACACAGCAAGGAGGTTGGTATGGCCAAATGGCATGGTGAGATACTCATAGTAACCATTGGCTATGTTGAAGGCAGTCTTCCACTCATCCTCTTCCAATATCCACACCAGGTGGTAGGTGTTCCGTAGTTCCAGCTTGAAGAACACGGTGGGTACCTGGAGCGTCTCGAAGGCCGAGGAGATGAGTGGTAGCGGGAAGCGGTTCTTCACCTTGATGTCGATGAGGCCCTGGTAGTCGATGCACAGGAGCAGGGTTTTGTCCTTCTTCTCCACTAAGAAGAACCCTGTGCCGGCTGGGGAGGCAGAATAACGAATGAACCCTGCAGTTAGGGAGTCCTCAATGTAGTTCTCCATAGCCTTGGTCTCTGGACCCAACAGAGAGCACAGTCGCCCCCGGGGCGGAGTGGTGCCTGGGAGAAGGTTGATCCCACATTCATAGGGTTGGTGCGGAAGAAGCGAAGTAGCCTGGGCCTTACTGAACACCTCCTGGAGGTTCTGGTACTCTGTGGGAATGGCGGAGAGGTCCGGGGCAACTTCCGAGCACCCAGGAAGATGTCCCGGGGCAGGCTGCGCTGACTTCAGGCAATGAGCGTGGCAGAACGGGCTTCAGCTCATGATGGCACCAGCAGATATACAGTTCAGTCAAAAGTTTGGACACACCTAGTCATTCAAGGGGTTTTCTTTATTTTTTACTATTTTCTACATTATAGAATAATAGTGAAGACATCAAACTATGAAATAACATATGGAATCATGTAGTAACAAAAAAAAGTGTTAAACAAATCAAAATATATTTTATATTTTAGATTCTTCAAAGTAGCCACCCTTTACCTTGATGACAGCTTTGCACACTCTTGGCATTCTCTCAAATAACTTCACCTGGAATGCTTTTCCAACAGAGTTCCCACATATGCTGAACACTTATTGGCTGCTTTTCCTTCACTCTGCAATCTAATTCATCCCAAACCATCTCATTTGGGTTGAGGTCGGGTGATTGTGGAGGCCAGGTCATTTGATGCAGCACTCCATCACTCTCCTTCTTGGTTAAATAGCCCTTAAACAGCCTGGAGGTGTCCTGTTGAAAAACAAATGATAGTCCCACTAAGCGCAAACCAGATGGGATGGCATGTCGCTACAGAATGCTGTGGTAGCCATGCTGGTTACGTGCGCCTTGAATTCTGAATAAATCCCCAACAGTGTCACCATTAAAGCACCCCCACACCATAACACCTCCTCCTCCATGCTTCACGGTGGGAACCACACATGCGGAAATCACCTACCCTGCGTTTCACAAAGACACGGCGGTTGGAAAAATCTCAAGTTTGGACTCATCAGACCAAATGACAGATTTCCACCGGTCTAATGTTCATTGCTCGTGTTTCTTGGCCCAAGCAAGTCTTTTCATATTATTGGTGTTCTTTAGTAGTGGTTTCTTTGCAGCATTTCAACCTTGAATGCCTGATTCACACAGTCTCCTCTGAACAGTTGATGTTGAGATGTGTCTGTTACTTGAACTCTGTGAAGCATTTATTAGGGCTGCAATTTCTGAGGCTGCAACTCTAATAAATGTATCCTCTGCAGCAGGGTCTTCTTTTCCTGTGGCAGTCCTCATGAGAGCTAGTTTCATCATAGTGCTTGATGGTTTTTGCAACTGCACTTGAAGAAATCTTCTGTTTACCACCTCTACCTTGACACAACACAACTGATTGGCTCAAATGCATTATGAAGAAAAGAAATTCCACAAATGAACTTTTAACAAAGGCACATCTGTTAATTGAAATGCATTCCTGGTGACTACCTCATGATGTCACGTTCTGACCTTAGTTCTTTTGTTATAACTTTGTTTTAGTATGGTCAGGGCGTGAGTTGGGTGGGTTGTCTATGTTTGTTTTTCTATGAGTTGGTATTTCTGTGTTTGGCCTGGTATGGTTCTCAATCAGAGGCAGTTGTCAATTGTTGTCCCTGATTGAGAACCATACTTAGGCAGCCTGTTTTCACCCTTGATTTGTGGGTGAATATTTTCTGTTCCGTGTTTTGTGTATTCACCGTACAGGACTGTTAGTTTCGTTCGTTGTCGCTTTATTGTTTTGTTTCAGTGTTCGATTGTTCTATTAAATCAATATGGACACTTACCACGCTGCGCATTGGTCCCCCTATTCTTCCACCACCAACAACGGCTGTTACACATTAAGCTGTTTGAGAGAATGCCAAGAGTGTGCAAAGCTGTCATCAAGGCAAAGGGTGCCTACTTTGAAATATCTCAACATTAAATATATTTTGGTTTGTTTAAAAAAAAAAATGTTACTTCGTGATTAGATTCCATTTGTGTTATTTCATAGTTTTAATGTCTTAGCTACTTTTCTACAATGTAGAAAATAGTCAAAATAAAGAAAAACCCTGCAATGAGTAGGTGTGTCCAAACTTTTGACTGGTACTATAAATAGCACCTTTCAGTAATGCTCAAAGCATGCCATTCCATGAGCTTAGCATTTATTTCTCAACTCAAATCAATGGGCCCAATCAGTCCTCCATGACAACAAAATAAATAAATAAACAACAGAGTAGGGTCTGCTCATAAGTCTTTAGTTTGGGGTTATGCTCAGGTAAAACTATTTGAATAATCTATACTTTCATATTTCCAAGTCTTATTCTTGAAGATCAAGGGGTATAACTTTTATTGGAATGCCTGGAATTCTGATAGACTTTGGTTTTTATTAATGTAAAGACATAATTTAATCAGATTATTATATGTAATAGAAAGTGATGGGTTAGAAGAAGCCTACATAACCAACCCATAATGTTAAATGTGGTCATCCATATAGGGCCAGCTATATAAACTATAACATTGATTTATCCTGCAATAGATGTCGTTCAATTGGTAACATACATTTTTGTCTCTTCGAATGCCTCTTAAGGGAAACTGATTACTTTACTGAGTTTGGGTAATCCAAAAGTTACGTTACTGATTCGTTTTGGAGAGGTAACTAGTGACTGTAACGGATTACATTTAGAATGTAACCTACCCAACCCTGTGTATCATGAATGGTCCACCACCCAAAGGACATCCAACCAACTTGACACAACTGTGGGAAGCATTGAAGTCAACATGGGTCAGCATGCCTGTGGAACGCATTCGACACCTTGTAGAATTCATGCCTCGACAAATGAAGGCTGTTCTGATGGCAAAGTGGGGGGTGCAACTCAATAGTAGGAATGTGTTCCTAATGTTTGGTATACTCAGTGTATGTATTGTATTGTCATAGAGTTCAATTTTAATGATAGCATTCGCCTAGGTACTCACTTGGTAAAAGTCACAGGCCTTTGAAAGGGAAGAATTCAATAACCATGTCTCTGTCACCAACAAATAGTCGTAGGTGGTAACTCTACCATTCACTCTAAAAGAAAATGCACTGTGGGAAATATGCAAATGAGCCTTTATACCATACAGGGTTAAAACAACACCAAAAAAGGATTTACTTTAACACTACAGCTGGGTGATGTCGTGGCAGGTGGCAGCGTGGTAGGCACAGCTTGTCCCATGAATTAATCACAAAAATTGAGGATTAGCTGATAACTACGAATCAAACATTCTGGATAATATAGAGAATCTGGAACTATTTATTGATTAGCATTTTGATATGCTCGAAAAAGATATGGATACATCGAAGCAAACAAGAGAAGACCTTTCCTCGAGTTCTGCGAGCAAAACTGAAGGCAAGCCGCCATCTAAAATTCGTTTTCATAACTATGTCTCCAGAAAATTGAAAATTGCTTAACAGCATGAGCGAGTAAATTGTTTTTATCTATTGCCTGGGCTACTGGGGGAGGTTGAGGCCTTAATAAAAACAGGAATGGATTACAGTAATAAAATTATGGAAGAAATACGATCAGAAAATAAGATACTGAAAACTACCGTGGACTCCCTAAAAGACACTACAGAGAGCTTAGAGAGCTTTTTATGTCTCTATTTTGGTTTGGTCAGGGTGTGATTTGGGTGTCCATTCTATGTTCTTTTTTCTATGTTTTTGTGTTTCTTTGTTTTAGCCGGGTATGGTTCTCAATCAGGGACAGCTGTCTATTGTTGTCTCTGATTGGGAACCATACTTAGGTAGCTTTTTCCCACATAGGTTTTGTAGTTGTTTTCTGTTTAGTACCTGACAGGACTGTTTCAGTTTCGTTTATTCACCTTGTCATTTTTGTTTCAGTGTTCTGTTTAATAAAAAGTCATGAACACACGCTGCGCTTTGGTCCGATTCCTCCTCTTCAGAAGACGACTCCCGTGACAGTATGATAATAAAACAATGAAAGCCGAACTACTTGATCTAAAGTGCAGAAGTATGAAAAATAATGTTGTTATAATGGGAATAAAGGAGGATGATAATGATCAGTCAACGGAGGAAAATGTCGAGGTGTTCATGAAACGTAATCTCAAAATGGCGGACGAACAGGTGAAAACAATTGATTTTCAAAGGGCTCACCGTTTCGGTGGCAGAGCAGAGGGAAGGCTCCGTCCGATCGTAGCTATGCTAACACACTACAAAATTAAAATTGCCTTGTTACAACAGGGTAGGGAATTGAAGAACACCCCATTCTCTATTAATGGACAATTTCCTCATGAAATAGTGGAGTGACGATGTGCCCTGTACCTCACTTTCAAAAGGATCCGAGCAGAGAAGCAGAATCTTCGTCTAGTGGTCGATAAATTATATGTAAACAACCAAATGTTCAATGACTCGAAGATTACAACGTGGCTTTGAGTGATAGCTACCTCCTGTTGAAGTAGTCCCCAATACATATTTACATCGCATTACACAGTACAAATATGGATTCATTTGTTTTATACAAAAACGTTTTTTTACGATTAACAACTTTTTTTTATTCATGCAGTATGGAACCGTGGACAATGTGGACCTAAAAAAGGTTAGACTTATGATAATGCAGAATGGGTATGATGAACTTATTTTTCTATTTAGGCAATATGGAACTTCGGACTATATGGACATAATATCAGGCCCTTTCTTCTTTAAGATTTGTATTTCTTTAATTTGAATATTGTACATTATTCAAAAGGCACTCGCACATCTGAGCAATCTTATTTGCAGGTGCATGGCAACAACTGAACAAGATGGAGGAAAAAGGAAACCGCACACTGCTCTTGATAGTATCACCGATATTTAATAAGCTTACGTATCGGCCACACGGCCTTCGTCAGAGATTTTGTGATTTAAAAAAATGTGCACCCTTATGTAGACCTGGCCCCACCCACATCCATTCTACACATCGAAGGGGGTTGGAGGCAAAGGAAAAACAAAAAAGTGCTACCAAATATAACAATATGCATTTCATAAATATTACAAAAGTGTAAAAATAAGACGTATTGAACACGCCTGTAAAATCTCAATGAGGACATACAGTGCCTTGCGAAAGTATTCGGCCCCCTTGAACTTTGCGACCTTTTGCCACATTTCAGGCTTCAAACATAAAGATATAAAACTTTTTTTTGTGAAGAATCAACAACAAGTGGGACACAATCATGAAGTGGAACGACATTTATTGGATATTTCAAACTTTTTTAACAAATCAAAAACTGAAAAATTGGGCGTGCAAAATTATTCAGCCCCTTTACTTTCAGTGCAGCAAACTCTCTCCAGAAGTTCAGTGAGGATCTCTGAATGATCCAATGTTGACCTAATTGACTAATGATGATAAATACAATCCACCTGTGTGTAATCAAGTCTCCGTATAAATGCACCTGCACTGTGATAGTCTCAGAGGTCCGTCAAAAGCGCAGAGAGCATCATGAAGAACAAGGAACACACCAGGCAGGTCCGAGATACTGTTGTGAAGAAGTTTAAAGCCGGATTTGGATACAAAAACATTTCCCAAGCTTTAAACATCCCAAGGAGCACTGTGCAAGCGATAATATTGAAATGGAAGGAGTATCAGACCACTGCAAATCTACCAAGACCTGGCCGTCCCTCTAAACTTTCAGCTCATACAAGGAGAAGACTGATCAGAGATGCAGCCAAGAGGCCCATGATCACTCTGGATGAACTGCAGAGAAGCTGAGGTGGGAGACTCTGTCCATAGGACAACAATCAGTCGTATATTGCACAAATCTGGCCTTTATGGAAGAGCGGCAAGAAGAAAGCCATTTCTTAAAGATATCCATAAAAAGTGTCGGTTAAAGTTTGCCACAAGCCACCTGGGAGACACACCAAACATGTGGAAGAAGGTGCTCTGGTCAGATGAAACCAAAATTGAACTTTTTGGCAACAATGCAAAAGGTTATGTTTGGCGTAAAAGCAACACAGCTGAACACACCATCCCCACTGTCAAACATGGTGGTGGCAGCATCATGGTTTGGGCCTGCTTTTCTTCAGCAGGGACAGGGAAGATGGTTAAAATTGATGGGAAGATGGATGGAGCCAAATACAGGACCATTCTGGAAGAAAACCTGATGGAGTCTGCAAAAGACCTGAGACTGGGACGGAGATTTGTCTTCCAACAAGACAATGATCCAAAACATAAAGCAAAATCTACAATGGAATGGTTCAAAAATAAACATATCCAGGTGTTAGAATGGCCAAGTCAAAGTCCAGACCTGAATCCAATCGAGAATCTGTGGAAAGAACTGAAAACTGCTGTTCACAAATGCTCTCCATCCAACCTCACTGAGCTCGAGCTGTTTTGCAAGGAGGAATGGGAAAAAATGTCAGTCTCTCGATGTGCAAAACTGATAGAGACATACCCCAAGCGACTTACAGCTGTAATCGCAGCAAAAGGTGGCGCTACAAAGTATTAACTTAAGGGGGCTGAATAATTTTGCATGCCCAATTTTTCAGTTTTTGATTTGTTAAAAACGTTTGAAATATCCAATAAATGTCGTTCCACTTCATGATTGTGTCCCACTTGTTGTTGATTCTTCACAAAAAAATACAGTTTTATATCTTTATGTTTGAAGCCTGAAATGTGGCAAAAGGTCGCAAAGTTCAAGGGGGCCGAATATTTTCGCAAGGCACTGTATATAGGCATCTTTGGTTATAAAACCTGCAGACAAGGGCGGTGCTGTGGTTGTTTTAGACTATGAAAAATATAAAGAAGAAATTCAGAGACAACTCAGCAATGAACGTTTCTATAGAAAACTGAGTGTTGATCCCACACAGGTGTTCCTAAGGGAAATATGCTCTATTCTGGAGCAGGATCTATTAAACAACCTTATCTCAAAACCTGAATATGAATATATTTGCTGCAAATGTGCCATATGTCCATGCTTATACATTTGGCGCATTTATTTTGAGTTTCCCATGATGTGAAGCAAAGAGGCACTGAGTTTGAAGGTAGGCCTTGAAATACATCCACAGGTACACCTCCAATTGACTCAAATGATGTCAATTAGCCTATCAGAAGCTTCTAAAGCCATGACATGATTTTCTGGAATTTTCCAAGCTGTTTAAAGGCACAGTCAACTTAGTGTATGTAAACTTCTGACCCACTGGAATTGTGATACAGTAAATTATATGTGAAATAATCTGTCTGTAAACAATATATTGTTGGAAAAAGGACTTGTGTCATGCACAAAGTCTGAACCAACTTGCTTAACAAAACAATTGTGGAGTGGTTGAAAAATACGTTTTAATGACTCCAACTTAAGTGTATGTAAACTTCCGACTTCAACTGTAGATGATAATGGAAACTGTGCTATAGAGGCACAAAATAGGTTAGAAGAAAAACAAAAAGAAATGATGGTACTTATTCAAGAACGATCAAGCAAACGAAGCAAATTGGATGGAAAATGGTCAAATGCACCACATTTTTCTTGAATCTTCAACTTATAAATTCTACCAAGAAGAATTTACAAAAACTCCTTACAAATTCACCAAATTATATTTTGAAAGAGGAAGCTAAATATTTTAAGCATATGTTTTATTTTCAGTCTCCTCCTGTCACGTCCTGACCTTAGTTCCTTTTTTATGTCTCTATTTTGGTTTGGTCAGGGCATGAGTTGGGGTGGGCATTCCATGTTTTGTTCTGTGTGTTGTATTTCTATGTGTTTGTCCTGGCATAGTTCCCAATCAGAGGCAGCTGTCAATCGTTGTCTCTGATTGAGAACCATACTTATGTAGCCTGTTCCCATCTGTGTTTGTGGGTAGTTGTTTTCTGTTATTGTATTCTGTACCAGACAGAACTGTTTCGTTCATTCTCTTTTGTTGTTTTCCATTCGGTGTTCAATTCATAATAGAAGATGAACACGTACCACGCTGCACCTTGTTCCTCACCTTCTTCCTCACCTTCTTCAACCCACGACAGCTGTTACACCTCCATTTCCACTGAATGATGTTAACTGTAAGGATTTATTTCCTAATAATAATAATGTTAAATTAACAAATTTACAGAAAGACCTGTGTGAAGACCAATTTACAGAAGAGGAACTTTGAGACAATAAAATCTTTTCAGTCTGGAAAAACACCAGGGCTTAATAGCATACCAGTAGAGGTATATCAGACATTTTTTGATGTACTCAAAGATCCATTATTAGCATGTTTTAATTACTCTTATACAAATGGTAGACTTTCAGGTACTTAACAAGAAGGTCTGATTTCATTACTACTTAAACAGGACACACGTGGTAAGTATAAAGATCCAGTCCATTTAAAAAACTGGAGGCCTCCAACAGTTCAATGTTGTGATGCAAAAATCCTGACGAAATGCATTGCAAATAGAATAAAAAAGGTTTTACCAGATATTGTTCATCCCGATCAAACATTTATTTACATGGACGATATATTGGAGATAATATAAGACAATTACTTGAAACAATTGAACATTATGAAACATCGAAGATATCAGGCCTGGTCTTCATAGCAAATCTTGAAAAGGCTTTTGATAAAGTATTACTATAATTTATATATAAATGCCTGGATTACTTTAATTTTGTTCAATCTCTTATACAATGGGTTAAAGTTATGTACAGCAACCCCAGATGTAAAATAGTAAATAATGGTTACTTCTCAGAAGGTATTGAGCTTTTAAGAGGAGTAAAACAAGGCTGTCTGTTGTCTCCATATCTATTTATTATGGCCATTGAAATCCTAGCTATTACAATGAGATCCAACAAGAATAGTAAGGGGTTAGAAACCCTGGGGATAAAAACAAAAGTGTCAATGTATGCCCATGACTCAAATTTTTCATTAAGTCCGTAAGTGTCCACTTAAAATGGGCAGATGGTGAAGTAGACATACTGTATTTGGTATTCAAATCTCGAACAATATAAATTAACTTACCACAATTAATTTCAATAGAAAGTTGAAATTAAAGGTGCGGACTCCCGGCCGCAAACCTGAACCTATAGGGGAGAGTCCGGTTCTGGATGCAGCCCACCCCCCCTCCTTACGCTGATCCCTCCGCTTTTGTGGAACCGGACCGTGGATCCTTGCCTTAGGCTCTGGACTGCGTATCATCGCCGGAGGCCCCGGACTGGGGATTGTCACTGGAGACCCCGGACTGGGGACCGTCGCTGGAGGCCCCGGACTGGGGACCGTCGCTGGAGGCCACGGACTGTGGCCGGTAGTTGGGGGTTCCGGACTGTGGCCCGTCGTTGGAGGTTCCGGACTGTGGCCCGTCGATGGAGGTTCCGGACTGTTGCTCATCGTTGGAGGTTCCGGACTGTGGCCCGTCGCCGGAAGCTCTGGACTGGGAACTGTCGCCAGAAGCTCTGGACTGGGAACTGTCGCCAGAAGCTCTGGACTGTGGAGGCTCACTGGAGGCCTGATGCGTGGGACCGGTACTGTTGGTACCGGGGTGATGACACGCACCTCAGGGCGAGTGCGGCCAGGAGGCACAGGACATACTGGACTGTGGAGGCGTACTGGAGGTCTGATGCGTGGTGCCGGCACTGGTGGTACCGGGCTGGGGACACGCACCTCAGGGCGAATGCGAGGAGCAGGAACAGGATGTACTGGACTGTGGAGGCGCACTGGAGACCTGATCCGTGGGACCGGTACAGGTGGCACCGGGCTGATGACACGCACCTCAGGGCGAGTGCGGAGAGGAGGCACAGGACTTACTGGACTGTGGAGGCACACTGGAGATCTGATGCGTGGGACCGGTACAGGTGGCACCGGGCTGATGGCACGCACTTCAGGGCGAGTGCGAGGAGGAGGCACAGGACATACTGGACTGTGGAGGCGCACTGGAGGTCTGGAGCGTAGAGTTGGCACAACCCGTCCTGGCTGGCACAGGACGCACTGGGCTGTGCAGACGTACTGGAGTCAAAGTTCACAGAACCGGCGCAGGATATCCTGGTCCAAGGAGGTGTACTGGAGACCAGGAGCGCTGAGCCGGCACCATCCGTCCCGGATGGATGCCCATTCTAGCCGGGCCAATGCGGGGAGCTGGAATAGAGCGCACCGTGCGCATCACTGCCTAACACAGTGCCTGACCAATCACACGCTCCTCAGCACGCCCGCTCTGCAACGCTCTCAATGCTAGCACTTCATGTGTCGAGCTCCTCACTCGACTCCGTGACTGGCTCTGGTTCAGCCCTCGGCTCCGCCGACCGCTCCGTGAACCCCCCCCGTGTGCGTCTCGTTGGTACAACTCCTCGTAATATCACCGTTCCGCTTTCACTGCCTCTATCTCCTCCTTAGGACGCCGATACTCCCCAGCCTGTGTCCAGGGTCCTGCTCCATCCAAAATCTCCTCCCAGGTCCATTCCTCCTGACCACGCTGCTTGGTCCTTAAATGGTGGGATCTTCTGTCACGTTCATTATAAGGATCGGACGGTATGAGTACATTCTTATTTATTTAAAGAATGAAACACTGAACAAACTAACGAAACAACAAAACAAAACGGGAAGCTATACAAACGAGTTCTGACAGGCAACTACACATAGACAAGATCACACAACAGAAAGTGGGAAACAGGGCTGCCTAAATATGATCCCCAACCCAGAGACAACGATAAACAGCTGTCTCTGATTGGGAACCATACCAGGCCAACATAGAACAAAACCCCTAGACCTACAACAACACTAGACATACAAAACCCCTAGACCTACAACAACACTAGACATACAAAACCCTAGACATACAAAACCCTAGACATACAACACTAGAGTACCCACCCTAGTCACACCCTGACCTAACCAAAATATATAGAAAACAGAGATATCTAAGGTCAGGGCATGACAGAGAGTGGCTGAGGGTTGGGATTAAAGAGCTTGTTTGGTAAAGTATTATTGTTATGTGACAGCTTTATATAAATGTACCATGTATGTAAAATGTGTATGCAAAAGGTGCATTAAAAGGTGTATGCAAAATGCATATGTAAAATGTATATTTAAAATGTATGTATATGTAGCAAAAAAGCTGTCTTCCGAGGGGGGTGGTGGAGGGGTTAATAATAAAAAAAACAAATAATACATTTTTTTTAAACCACTACAGCTGTTCATTTCTTACTCTGAGTAAGTGTAACAGTGTCAGCACTAATGGAAGTGAGTCCGGTTTACTCTAAATCAAGTGTTTCGTTTAGGTGATGAGCAATGCAAACAGCACAATCAAGTCCCTTTGGATATGGAATTCCGATTAAATGTGTCCATCGTGTCCACATTGTGTCAGGATACCCTTTATCCACGCTATATTCAAATGCCAGTATGTGTTCTGGCAAGACATGATAATAACACGACAACAACTTGATTATTGTAGCTAGCTTGTAGCTAACTAGCAAGCTAGCTAGCAGAGCTAAAGGGATTGCTAACGGTTAGCATAACTCCAGCAAAACAAACGTTTGTTTTTCTAAATGTTAGCAAGCTGGCTAGTGTTTATAAGACCAGAAAATACTTCCTCACACGCTAGGAACGTATTTCCTACAAAGTTATAATGAATAGGTGCCTCTCGCTCCCAAAACACATGTTTTCTGAAGACTTGTGGGTGGAGTACTGATGACGTTGCTCACTGTATGCACTTTTGGTAGCATAATTGCTTCCAGACTGAGGAGCAATCCGCACACAATGCGTCCCTAGCCAGCCCTTGAAGTGGTCAGCCAGATCTGAACACAATCAGACCACAATGCAACTTTTGTGCATCTAGACCTGTCTTTTAAATGTGATCATCATATTTGTGTTTCAGAAGTCACATGTAAGTGTCATGTGTGGACATGCCCTTACAAGTGTAGAAAGATCTGAACGGTGAACCCATTTAAGAAATCATTTTCCTGTCCTCTAAAATAATTGACAGGTGTGGCAGCCTTATGGCATCAAGAATTTAAATAAATATTATTTTGAAAGAATATCTGTGAAATAATTTGCATACTGGGAGTGACCAGGAAATGGTCACAAAATGTGGACACAGTGAACGGATAAGAGACACATTTCAATACCATGTGTAGACACGCGTCTGAAAATGTGGGGAAAATACGAAAGTGGACAAGATCTGGACACAAGGATCAGGCACCAGGTTAGCTAGCGCCAGGTATAAACGAGAGAGAGAAGCAGAGACACCTAGAAAGCGAGAGATAGAGAATGAAAGAAGAAAAGAGAAAATAATATAGAACCGTCTCAAACCCAGAGAACAAAGGTGAGAGAATCAAATGAACATACCCTAGGAGAAGAAAAATAGAAAGATTAAAAGAACAAGAGAGGTGAAGCGATTCCTGACAGAAACGATTCCATCCCGCCTATTCCCATATCTAGAGCTAACAATATCCTTAAGATAGCTTTAACCCCTCTCCTCCTCCCCCTTCTCTCCTCTCTTCACTCATCTCTCGTTAAAAGCTAATTAATAAAACTGCCCTTCGCGGTTAATTACCTCCTCTTTATAGGCCCACGTAAAGCGCACAGGGAATCCAGCGAGAAAGAGAGAAGGAGTAATGGGAGAGAAGGAGGGATATAATTGTGTTAAGACAAATCACATATGAACTTGATGGAACCTATTCTTATCCCACGGAGTCGGGGAGGGAGAAGGAGAGAGGATAGTGTGTGTGTGTGTGTCTTTTTTAAATATATATTTTTTAAACATTTATTTAATTAGGCAAGTCAGTTAAGAACAAATTCTTATTTACAATGACGGCCTACCCCGACCAAACGACTCTGGGCCAATTGTGCGCCGCCCTAAGAGACTCCCAAACCCGGCCCGGGTGTGATAGAGCCTGGATTCAAATCAGGGACTGTAGTCACACCTCTTGCACTGAGATGCAGTACCTTAGACTGCTGCGCCACTCAGGAGCGCCAGTCTGAGGTGAAAGGTTGGACCTTGTAGCCTTGTGGCCTCTACTGTGCGGTCAGTAGACTGCAATAGGTTGAACGGGAATAGAAAGAAACAGAAAAATCTGGAGAGTGATTTCTAGTAGAGGAGGATAGATGGAAGAAAAGGACAAGTGTGTAGGAGAAAGAGAGTGGTATAGGGAGATGAATATCTGAAAAATGGTTAACAATAGTGACCTAAGAAACTTTGAGCGTAGTATGATAGTCGGTGCCATGCGCGCCAGATCCAGTATCTCAGAAATGGCCTCCCTCCTTGGCTTTTCACTGCAAGACCTTGTCTAGAGTTTACCGAGAATTGTGCAACAAATAAAAAACATCCAGTCAGCGGGAGTCCTGTAGGTGAAAACAGCTTGTTGATGAGAGAGGTAGAAGGAGAATAGTTAACAGCCGGGCCAAAAACAGACAAATAATGGCGCAGTACAACAGTGGTGTGCAGAACAACATCTCGGAACACACAACTCCTCGATCCTTGTCATGGATGGGCTATTGCAGCAGACGACCACACCGGGTTCCACTCCTATCAGATAAAAACAAGAAGAAGTGGCTCCAGTGGGCACGCAATCACCAACACTGCACAATTGAGGAGTGATAAAACATCTCCTGGAACATGACAACTAGTTCAGTTTACTTGAGTGGCCTGCACAGTCCCCAAACCTCAGCACAATAGATAATCTTTGGGATGAGATGGAACGGGCTGTTCGCAGCATGAATGTACCTCCGTCCAATCTGCAGCAACTGCGTGGTGCCATCGCATCAGCATGGATGAACATCCCTGTGCAACGCTTCCGACACCTTGTAGAATTCCTCTAATAATTCAAGATGTTCTGGATTCAAAGGGGGGTGCGACTCGGTACTAGATGGGTGTACCTAATAAACTGACCAGTGAGTGTATATGTGTACATGTACATATGTACTGTACCTACTGTATATCTACACTATATATACAAAAGTATGTGGACACCCCTTCTAATTAGTGGATTCGGTTATTCCAGCCACACCCGTTGCTGACAGCTGTATCACCTCAAGCACACAGCCATGAAATCTCCATAGACAAACATTGGCATTAGACTCACCTTACTGAAGAGCTCAGTGACTTTCAACATGGCACCATCATATAATGCCACTTTTCCAACAAGTCAGTTTGTAAAATTTCTGCCATAGTCAGAAGCTGCCCAGGTCAAATGTAAGTGCTGTTATTGTGAAGTGGAAACGTTGAGGAGCAACAGCGGCTCAGCGGCGAAGTGGTAGGCCACTCATGCTCACAGAATGGGACCACTGAGTGCTGAAGCATTTAACACGTAAAAAACATCTGTCCTCGGATGCAACACTCACTACCCAGTTCCAAACTGCCTCTGGAAGCAACGTCAGCACAACAACTGTTTGGGAGCTTCATGAAATGGGTTTGAGCTGAGCAGCCGCGCACAAGCGTACGATCAACATGAGCAATGCCAAGCATCGGCTGGAGTGGTGTAAAGCTCGCCGCCATTCATCTCGCTGCCATTCGAAACGCATTCTCTGAAGTGATGAGTCACATTTCACCATCTGGAGGTCTGTAGACAAATCTGGGTTTGGCGGATGCCAGGACACAGTACCTGCCCGAATGCATAGTGCAAACTGTAAAGTTTGATGGAGCAGGAATAATGGTCAAGGGCTGTTGTCATGACTGTCCACGAGAATCCAAATAGGTCAGATCAGGTTTGCAATGAATAACTTTAATCAGACCCCCTCTCACTCGTAGAGGGGGAAGGAAAGAACTTGTGGGGATTAACAAATCACGTCCTGTTGTAAATCAAGGGAGAAGATGCCAGTGCTCTCAAAATTCACCCAAGAAATGTGCTTTGTCTCAACATACATTTTTTCCGCTGAAACTCAAACACTTTTAAAAGCAAATACTGGAACAGTATTTCAAACATAGAACATGGGGAATGGTCAGAGGCAATCTATAAAACATTAATATCATTTTGTTTGTTATTTTGTGATGTCATTAAACATGTCATAAAGGAAATACTGTAACTTGGAATGTACACACACTACATAGCTGTAGTTTCATACTATGGGTTGTGCATGTAATATGATAAATTATAAGCGTTTTTGTTAAGAGAGGGATGTGATTTGAGAAGCTATAAGAGATCATTGTTTTCCATAACTTTGCACAGTGAGTAGTCACCACCCCGAAGTGAGGTCAGAGAGTGTGTCAGCCTGCCGGAACCGCCCCTTTCGAGCAAAAGGTATAAATGATGGGTTAAGAAAAAAACACACTGAACCATAAAAAGCGTGAAGCGGAAGCTACACGTTTAAAATGGTTTGAACTTTTAATCTCAACACGAGGTGGAGAAGATAAACTCACCTCACGAAGATAATCAGTAGTACGGCTGATTATCTTCGAAAGCGAATTTAAGTAAGACCATCCTGTTACTCAGCTCAAACCATCGTATTATGCTAAGCTTATCTTCAAAGAAGCATCTTCAAGAGCGAATGGAAGGAAAATCCACTCTGTAGTTCTTTTCAGGACTGCACAACAAGTCACCAGATACCAGACAACCACAAAGAAGAACAAGAGTTGGAACCATTTCGGACAATCAGAGCCTTACAAGCGTGCCACGACAATGATTTGGTTTTGACCTTTTTGCCTGTCCACGACCATTCTCTTGCCTACCCCTTTGGATTACAGTTTTTTCCAAATGCTTACACACAAAATCTTTTCATGTCACACAATTTTTGAAACCTCTCACTCAAAGTGCAAAACTACACACCAAATATCCAAAACCATAAGCTATTCCTCAGCCTTACTTGCCAAACATCGAGGGAAGTATCTCCTAGCATGGCGTATCCAACCTTGGACAGAGGCAACCTCTATGTCCCCACATGCGTCCTCCATTGCTTGGAGAAGAGGCATGCGGGCAAAGGGTTGGCGATCATACACTTTCCAGCGCCAGGCTGAGAAGAATTCCTCTATGGGATTTAGAAAAGGAGAATATGGGGGTAGGTTTAAAACTACAAATTGTCAATGGGTGGCAAACCAGTTTTGGACCAGAACAGCCCGGTGAAAACTAACATTGTCCCATAAAACCACAAATCTAGCAGGCTCCTGATCTGGATCAGGGACAAGCATTGTGTAAATTGCATCCAGAAAAGTGAGCATATGGCCGGTGTTGTACGGACCCAGTGTGGCGTTGTGATGGAGGACCCCGTTTTGTGTGATGGCAGCACACATAGTTATATTACCCCCACGCTGTCCAAGGACATTGGTAATTGCCCTCTGTCCTATTCCATTTCTTCCGCGGCGCCTGGTTTTGGTGAGGTTGAAGCCAACCTCATCCACATAAATAAATTCATGGTGAATTACATGTGCATCCAGCTCCAATACTCTCTGTAACAGACAAAAGGATATACAGATGAGTAAATATGGTATGTCTGAAGTACTGGAAGTAGTGTTGCATACATACCTCTACAAAGTCATGTTGCATATTCTTGACTTTGTCAGAGTTTCTCTCAAATGGCACCTTGTAAAGTTGTTTCATCGTCACTCAGTGCCGTTGGAGGATGCGTTGTATGGTCGACAGGCTGACAGCATTGATGTTGTTAAAAATGGTGTCATTATTCAAGATATGTTCTCTTATCTCTCAAATCCTAATTGCATTGTTGGCCAAAACCATATTTATAATTGCAGTCTCTTGTACATCTGTAAACAAGCGTCCTCGTCCTCTATGATGTCTTTGCCTTTCCACTCTGTACAGAATTCAAACACAGTATGTGTTCAGCATAGGAACTGTAAACAATGTACAAAAACATGTAGCACAGCATGATAACCAACCTCATTCATTCAATGCAGTGCAGTAAATGGATGGCTTAGAGTTACAAATGTTTATGCAATACTATGCAGTCATACGTATTTTACAGTACATTACTGTAATGCTAAAATAGTCATTAGATAGTTGCATACCTGTTCTCATTTCTGAAGGTTCGAATTATGGACGCCACTGTAAATCGACTCAAGTTGGACTGGCCTCTCAGTCCAGCCTCTCTCATGGTCAAACCGTGGTTGATCACATGATCAAAAAGTGTTGCCCTAATCTCATCAGAGATGGCTCTCCTTCCTTCTCTTCTTTGCCCTCGTCCTCTTCTTGGCATCCATTGTTCAAAAGAGGTAATCTGACCTTTGACCTATTTATAGGCCTATACTACAGTAAAGCAGTGATTGGTTAATGATCAGTTAAGCTATTAGTGTTTGCACATGTGAGGAGTGTGTGTGTGACCTGGTGAATAAGTGTAGCATTTTGATTGGTTGTGTTTGGAAAAGGAAAGCAAGTCACTTCCTGTTAGATTTTTGTGTTTTAGGTAGAGATTTGTGTGTAGTGTTTTGAAAAAAGTGTTTTATGCAATTGACAAGTCAAAGGCTGAGAAATAGCTTATGGTTTTGGATATTTGGTGTGTAGTTTTGCACTTTGAGTGAGAGGTTTCAAAAATCGTGTGACATGAAAAGATTTTGTGTGTAAGCAGTTGGAAAAAACTGTAAGTGTCTCTGTCCCTCTCTCTCCCTCTCCATATCTTCTTTAACTTGTTATGGCTGTGGGCAGTATTGAGTAGCTTGGATGAATAAGGTGCCCACTGTCTGCTACTGTTATGGCTGGGGGCAGTATTGAGTAGCTTGGATGAATAAGGTGCCCAGAGTAAACCCAAGTTGCTAAGATATGCATATTATTAGTAGATTTGGATAGAAAACACTCTGAAGTTTCTAAAACTGTTTGAATGATGCCTGTGAGTATAACAGAACTCATATGGCAGGCAAAAACCTGAGAAAAAATCCAACCAGGAAGTGGGAAATCTGAGGTTTGTAGGTTTTCAACTCATTCCCTATCGAATGCACAGTGTCTATGGGGTCAAATGGCACTTTCCTAAGGCTTCCACTAGATGTCAACAGTCTTTAGAACCTTGTTTGATGCTTCTACTGTGAAGTGGGGCGAATGAGAGGGGAATGAGTCAGAGGTCTGCCAAAGAGCCACGAGCTGGCCACGCTCGTTCACGCGTTCACGTAAGAGAGTTCCATTGCATTTCTGAAGATAAAGGAATTCTAAAGGAAAACATCCTAAAGATTGATTCTATGCATCTTTTGACATATTTCTACGGACTGTAAACAGAACTTTTTGACTTTTCGTCTGCACCTAGTGATCGCTCGTCATGAATTTGGATTACTGGGCTAAATGCGCAAACAAAAAGGAGGTGATGGACATTATGGACATTATCGAACAAAACATTTATTGTGGAACTCGGATTCCTGGGAGTGCATTCTGATGAAGATCATCAAAGGTAAGTAAATATTGATAATGCTATTTCTGACTTCTGTTGACTACACAACATGGCGGATATCTGTTTGGGTTGTTTTGGTCTCTGAGCGCCGTATTCAGATTATTGCATGGTGTGCTTTTTCGGCAAAGCTTTTTTGAAATCTGACACAGCGGTTGCATTAAGGAGAAGTGTATCTATAATTCTGTGCATAACATCTTTTATAAATGTTTATTATGAGTATTTCTGTAAATTGATGTGGCTCTCTGCAAAATCACTGGATGTTTTGGAACTACTGAATGTGACGCGCCAATGTAAACTGAGATTTTTTATATAAATATGAACTTTATCGAACAAAACATACATGTATTGTGTAACATGAAGTCCTATGAGTGTCATCTGATGAAGATCATCAAAGATTAGTGATTAATTTATCTCTATTTCTTCTTTTTGTGACTGCTCTCTTTGGCTGGAAAAATGGCTGTGTTTTTCAGTGACTTGGCTCTGACCAATCATGATCGTTTGGTTTGCTTTCGTCGGAAAGCCTTTTTGAAATTGGACCCTGTGGTGGGATTAGTTAACAAGAAGTATATCTTTAAAATGGTGTAAATACTTGTATGTTTGAGGAATTTTAATTATGGGATTTCTGTTGTTTCGAATTTGGCGCCCTGCACTTTCGCTGGCTGTTGTCATATCGAACCCGTTAGCGGGATCTCAGCCCAAAGAGGTTTTATTAATAACCTCTTGCAACGAGCAATCCCGTATCCGGGAGCGTAATCATAGCCTCAAGTGCATTACCATAACGCAACATTTCCTATTCATGAAAATCGCAAATGAAATGAAATAAATATATTCAAACACAAGCTTAGCCTTTTGTTAACAACACTGTCATCTCAGATTTTCAAAATATGCGTTACAGCCAACGCTAGACAAGCATTTGTGTAAGTTTATCATGGCATAATGCTATGCTAGCTCTGCTGGCAGCAGGCAACATTTTCACAAAAATAAGAAAAGCAACCAAATTAAATAATTTACCTTTGAAGAACTTCGGATGCTTTCACTCAGGAGACTCCCAGTTAGGTAGCAAATGTTCCTTTTTTTCCAAAAATATTATTTTTGTTGGCGAAATAGCTCCCGTTTGTTCATCATGCTTGGCTGAGAAATCAACCGGAAAATGCTACCATTACAACGCCAAACTTTAAAAAAAATTAACTCCATAATATCGACAGAAACACAGCAAACGTTGTTTAGGATCCATCCTCAAGGTGTTTTTAATATATGTATTCGATAATATATCCGTCGAGGCAGTTGGTTTCTCATAAGAAACGATTGGAAAAATGGCTACCTCAGTATTTTACGCAAGGTTTTCTCCGGGAGACACCATGCGACCACTCTCCCTATATGGTCTCTTACAGCCATTCTCCAATGGAAATGCCTAAAAAGACGTCACAATGCTGTAGACACCTTGGGGAAAACGTGGAAAACGTAAGCTGACTCCTAGCTCCTTCACAGCCATATAAGGAGTCATTGGCATGAGGCGGTTTCAAAAAATGCAGCACTTCCTGATTGGATTTTTATCTGGGTTTTGCCTGTAACATCAGTTCTGTGGCACTCACAGACAATATCTTTGCAGTTTTGGAAACGTCAGAGTGTTTTCTTTCCAAAGCTGTCAATTATATGCATAGTCGAGCATCTTTTTGTGACAAAATATCTTGTTTAAAACGGGAAAGTTTTTCATCCAAAAATTAAAAGAGTGCCCCCTATATCCAAGAGCATCCATGCTGTTGTCATTTTGCTAGGGACCTGTTTTCAGCGTATTCCGTCTCCCGTCAATAACCAGTGCAGAGTGTGTGTGTTGATCCTGTGTTCCCATTTAATTAGCTAGAAAATAAATAATTAAACCAATTTGTGTAGTACTGAATCATAAGTAAGGCTTGGGTTTTTGTTCATGATTAATAAGTTGACTGTTTATAGATGTAATAGCTAAAGACCTTTTAGAGTTTAATCCTGTGACATGGTGAGGTTGTACCCAGGTGCAGAGAAGAGACCAGACGAGGAATCAGCGGTTAAGGATAAACATAATACTTTACTGAGAAATGGTAATGGAAGGATCACAGTAACACTTGGAACAACAAAATCATGAGACAAACGCACACAGCAAATAATTCAAGCTTCAACAAAGGACAACAGAAAGCACACCTCTCATAATGAGTAAATAGGACACACCTGAGTGTCGTTAATGTCTCTAGGATGGTCTCTGCCATCCTCTGGTGAGGCTTGGCACACCTGTATTTGGGGAGTTTCTCCCATTCTTCTCTGCAGATCCTCTCAAGCTCTGTTAGGTTGGATGGGGAGCATTGCTGCACAGCTATTTTCAGGTCTCTCCAAAGATGTTCGATCGGGTTCAAGTCCGGGCTCTAGCTGGGCCATTCAAGGACATTCAGAGACTTGTCCTGAAATCACTCCTGCATTGTCTTGGCTGTGTGCTTAGGTTCATTGTTCTGTTGGAAGGTGAACCTTCGCCCAGTCTGAGGTCCTGAGCTCTCTGGCGCAGGTTTTCATCAAGGATCTCTCTGTACTTTGCTCCATTCATCTTTGCCTCAAATCCTGACTAGTCTCCCAGTCCCTGCCGCTGAAAAACATCCCCACAGCATAATGCTGCCACCACCATGCTTCACTGTAGGGACGGTGCCAGGTTTCCTCCAGACGTGATGCTTGGCATTCAGGCCAAGAGTTCAATCTTGGTTTCATCAGACCAGATAATCTTGTTTCTCATGGTCTGAGAGTCTTTAGGTGCCTTTGGCAAACTCCACACGGGCTGTCATGTGCCTTTTACTGAGGAGTGGCTTCTGTCTGGCCACTCTACCATAAAGGCCTGATTGGTGGAGTGCTGTAGAGATGGTTGTGATTCTGGAAGGTTCTCCTATCTCCACAGAGGAACTCTAAAGCTTTCCATACTCCATTGTCAGGAAATACCACACATTTTAATTGTGTAGGCCTATCCGTTATCCGTGCCGACTAAATTTATAGAACAAAAATGACAGAGTTGCAAACTTGCAAATATTTCTGATTAGAGGTAGCCTATATTTTGGTTCCTTCGCCCTGTTATTCCCTTTCTGATTTCTGTTTATTATTGAATGCTATTAATTTGGATTTCCATGCAAGCGAATCCTTGGAAGCCCAATCCCCCGTTCTGTTTCTCACCCTCTCTCCCTCCCTTTAGCTCTTTTGAAGGGATAAGTGGCACATGAGCATTTTATCAATTTCATTCTCTCACCTCTTGCGTCCTCTCTCCTCCATCCCCTCTCGCATCCTTTTGAAAAAGGTAAAAGTTAATCGAGGAGAATTGTCGAGGAGTGTCATCGATGAGAGTGAATAGGGATGGAAATGTGTTTGATTAAAATGAGACAGTCCAGATCTCTACTCGCGCATCATTAGGCAAATGGTGTTTACAGAGGTGGATCCCAAAATATATGGGTCAAGTGCTCAAAGCAAATTTAGTTAGTTGTGCAAGCCATTTATAGATAAAACAGTAAGTAGCATATTGTTTTTAAACGTATGCATGTGTAACAGTTTAGCTTCCGTCCTTCTCCTCATCCCTGCCTTGGCTCGAACCAGGGACCCTCTGCACACATCAACAACAGCCACCCTCGAAGCATCGTTACCCATCGCTCCACAAAAGCCACGGCCCTGCAAGGGGAACAACTACTTCAAGGTCTCAGAACGAGTGACGTCACCGATTGAAACGCTATTAGCGCGCAGCTAGCTAACTAGCTAGCCATTTGTCATCGGTTACACATGTTTTTCTCCTCTGATTCCAATGGGGTGTGGGAGATTTCAAAACTCTTCTGTGGTAGGATATAAACTCAGCAGAAAAAGAAAACCCTTTTTCAGGACCCTGTCTTTCAAAGATAATTTGAAAAAAATCCAAATAACTTCACAGATCTTCATTGTAAAGGGTTTAACTTGTTATGGCTGCAATCCCAATACCGGGATTGATATGACAACTACCAGTGAAAATAGAGAGCGCCAAATTCAAACTACAGAAATCTCATAATTACAATTCCTAAAACATACATGTGTTTTATATAATTTTAAAGGTAATCTTGTTGTTAATCTCACCAAAGTGTCCGATTTCAAATAGGCTTTTCAGCGAAAGCACTACAAACTATTATGTTAGGTCTCCACCAAACCACAATAAGCACAGCCATTTTCCAGCGAAATATAGCATTCACAAAAACCAGAAATAAAGATAAAATTAATCACTAACCTTGAATTATCTTCATCAGATGACACTCATAGGACTTCATGTTACACAATACATTGTTTGATAAAGTTCATATTTATATAAAAAAAATCAGAGTTTACATTGGCTATTTAGATTCACTAGTTCCAAAAACATCAAGTGATTTTGCATAGCCACATCGTTTCAACAGAAATACTCATCATAAATGTAGATGATAATACAAGTTATACACACGGAATTATAGATATACCTCTCCTTAATGCAACCGCTGTGTCAGATTTCAAAAAAAGTTTACGGAAAAAGCAACACATGCAATAATCTGAGACGGCGCTCAGAACAGAAGCCAAATTAGCCGCCATGTTGGAGTCAACAGAAACCAGAAAATACATGATAAATGTTTCCTTACCTTTGATGAACTTCATCAGAATGCAGTCCAATGAATCCCAGGTCCACAATAAATGCTTGATTTGTTCGAAAATGTCTGTTATTTATGTCCAATTAGCTACTTTACCAGTTTTCTGTTTTCTGCCCCTTCCCAAGAGATATAATTTGTAAATAATTGGCCCTCATTCTGGGACTCACCCACAAACAGGACCAAGCCTGGCCTGCTGAGGAGTGACGGACTCTCATCTTTTCTATGAGCATGGACAGGGCTCTAACTCCTCTAGCTCCACAATGAGAGGGTGCAGGCCAGGCAGCATGCTGTTAGCCATCCTGGCAGCTTAGTGAAGTCTGCAACTAGCACACTCAGTGTAGTCAGCTCAGCTGTCCCCATTGAGACTGGAAGGTAAACCTTCACCCCAATCTGAGGTCCTGAGCTCTCTGGAGCAGGTTTTCATCAAGGATCTCTCTTTACTTTGCTCCATTCATCTTTGCCTTGAATCCTGACTAGTCTCCCAGTCCCTGCCGCTCCATTCATCTGTGTTTCAGTATGATATGTTGGATAAAGGAATAAAGACAGACACCGATTTCAAGTCCAATAGCCTTGTTCATGCATTATACAAATCCCTACACACGGAGTCCGGGGAACACGTGCCCAGCCTCCAAAGTCCTGTGTTGTCTCCCTGTTGGCAACTGTTTCATCCTTATCGTTTCACCCACCTCCAGCTGTGGTAGGTCTCGAGCAGTCCAGTCGTGGAAGCACTTAGCGGGCTGCTTTCTTTGACGCAGTTTGTGCGTGACGCCAACCATGAAGCAGGGCTCAAGTAGCTTGTTAGCTACGGGGATGGTAGTCTTCAGACGTCTGGACAGAAGGCGTTGTGCTGGGCTGCTGTCCATGTTTTCGGTGGGTGTGTTCCTCCACTGTAAGATCGCTTTCCATGGGTCGTTGCTGTCGCGCAAGGCCCTGCTTAGCAGTTTTTTTTTGCAATCTTGACAGCTGATTCTGCTTTGCCAATTTGCTTTTGGGTGTCTTGGAGAGGAGGTCACGTGGTCAAACTCCCATGCTTGAACTGTGAAGTGAATTGTGGACATTACCATGTTAGGCTGACCTTTCCTTGCAAACTGTGCCTTGCAGCGCTTTATGACCGTCTCTGCAGACAAGTCAGGGAGCAGTTCAATTTCCCAAACGTCAGAGTAGTGATCAACGATGAGAAGATAGTCCTTTTGTCTGTGGCTGAATAAGTCCATGCTGATGATTTGCCAGGCCCTTATGGGCAGTTCGTGTGACATCATGATTTCCTTTTGCTGTTCGTGAGCGTGCTTGTTGCATGTGGTACAGTTGCTGACAAAGTCTTTAATTTCTGCTTGCATGTTTGGCCAGTATAATGTTTCACGAGCCTGGCGGTAGCATGCGTCACCTCCAACGTGACTGGAGTGTATGCGGGTAAGCATCTCTGGACGTAGTGATTTGGGAATAATGAACTTCTGACCTCTGAACAAGATGCCATTTTGCACGCTGATCTCATCTTGAAAGGTCCAGTATTCTCTCACTGTGAAAGGTGTCTCCTCTTTCAGGTGTGGCCAACCTGTGAGAGCCATGTACTTCAGTGACTGTACAGTGCCTTGCGAAAGTATTCGGCCCCCTTGAACTTTGCGACCTTTTGCCACATTTCAGGCTTCAAACATAAAGATATAAAATGTATGTATTTTTTTGTGAAGAATCAACAACAAGTGGGACACAATCATGAAGTGGAACGACATTTATTGGATATTTCAAACTTTTTTAACAAATCAAAAACTGAAAAATTGGGCGTGCAAAATTATTCAGCCCCTTTACTTTCAGTGCAGCAAACTCTCTCCAGAAGTTCAGTGAGGATCTCTGAATGATCCAATGTTGACCTAAATGACTAATGATGATAAATACAATCCACCTGTGTGTAATCAAGTCTCCGTATAAATGCACCTGCACTGTGATAGTCTCAGAGGTCCGTTAAAAGCGCAGAGAGCATCATGAAGAACAAGGAACACACCAGGCAGGTCCGAGATACTGTTGTGAAGAAGTTTAAAGCCGGATTTGGATACAAAAAGATTTCCCAAGCTTTAAACATCCCAAGGAGCACTGTGCAAGCGATAATATTGAAATGGAAGGAGTATCAGACCACTGCAAATCTACCAAGACCTGGTCGTCCCTCTAAACTTTCAGCTCATACAAGGAGAAGACTGATCAGAGATGCAGCCAAGAGGCCCATGATCACTCTGGATGAACTGCAGAGATCTACAGCTGAGGTGGGAGACTCTGTCCATAGGACAACAATCAGTCGTATATTGCACAAATCTGGCCTTTATGGAAGAGTGGCAAGAAGAAAGCCATTTCTTAAAGATATCCATAAAAAGTGTAATTTAAAGTTTGCCACAAGCCACCTGGGAGACACACCAAACATGTGGAAGAAGGTGCTCTGATCAGATGAAACCAAAATTGAACTTTTTGGCAACAATGCAAAACGTTATGTTTGGCGTAAAAGCAACACAGCTGAACACACCATCCCCACTGTCAAACATGGTGGTGGCAGCATCATGGTTTGGGCCTGCTTTTCTTCAGCAGGGACAGGGAAGATGGTTAAAATTGATGGGAAGATGGATGGAGCCAAATACAGGACCATTCTGGAAGAAAACCTGATGGAGTCTGCAAAAGACCTGAGACTGGTACGGAGATTTGTCTTCCAACAAGACAATGATCCAAAACATAAAGCAAAATCTACAATGGAATGGTTCAAAAATAAACATATCCAGGTGTTAGAATGGCCAAGTCAAAGTCCAGACCTGAATCCAATCGAGAATCTGTGGAAAGAACTGAAAACTGCTGTTCACAAATGCTCTCCATCCAACCTCACTGAGCTCGAGCTGTTTTGCAAGGAGGAATGGGAAAAATGTCAGTCTCTCGATGTGCAAAACTGATAGAGACATACCCCAAGCGACTTACAGCTGTAATCGCAGCAAAAGGTGGCGCTACAAAGTATTAACTTAAGGGGGCTGAATAATTTTGCACACACAATTTTTCAGTTTTTGATTTGTTAAAAAAGTTTGAAATATCCAATAAATGTCGTTCCACTTCATGATTGTGTCCCACTTGTTGTTGATTCTTCATGTCACACCCTGACCATAGTTTACTTTGTATATTTCTATGTTGTGGTTGGTCAGGGTGTGATCTGAGTGGGCATTCTATGTTACATGTCTAGTTTGTCCAGTTCTATGTTCGGCCTGATATGGTTCTCAATCAGAGGCAGGTGTTCGTCATTGTCTCTGATTGGGAACCATATTTAGGTAGCCTGGGTTTCACTGTGTGTTGGTGGGTGATTGTTCCTGTCTATGTGTTTTTTCACCAGATAGGCTGTTTTAGGTTTTCGTTACGTTCATCACGTTCTTTATTTTGTAGTGTTTGCATTGATTCGTGTTTTACGTTTGTTCATTAAAACATGGATCGCAATCTACACGCTGCATTTTGGTCCGACTCTCCTTCTCATAAAGAAAACCGTTACAGAATCACCCACCACAAAAGGACCAAGCAGCGTGTCAACAGGCAGGAGCAGCGCGAGGAGACGCGTAATAAGGATTTCTGGACATGGGAGGAAATCCTCAACGGGAGAGGACCCTGGGCTAAACCAGGGGAGTGTAGCCGCCCAAAGGTGCAGCAGGAGAAGAGGCAACAGGAGCAGCCCAAAGAGGAGGTATGGACATGGGAGGACGAATTAGAAGGAAGAGGACCCTGGGCTCAGCCAGGAGAATATCGCCGCCCCAAAGAAGAACTGGAGGCGGCGAAAGCTGAGAGGCGCAGATATGAGGAGGCAGCACGACGTAGCGGATGGAAGCCTGAGAGGCAGCCCCAAAAATTTCTTGGGGGGGGGCTAACAGGGAGTATGGCTACGCCAGGTAGGAGACCTGGTCAGACTCCCTGTGCTTACCGGGGGGCTAGAGAGACCGGACAGGCACCGTGTTATGCAGTGGTGCGCACGGTGTCTCCAGTGCGGGTGCATAGCCCGGTGCGGTATATTCCAGCTCCGCGTGTCGGCCGGGCTAGATTGAGCGTCGAGCCTAATGCCATGAAGCCGGCTCTACGCAGCTGGTCCCCAGTGCGTCTCCTTGGGCCGGCTTACATGGCACCAGCCTTGCGCTCGGTGTCTCCGGTTCGCCTGCATAGCCCAGTGCGGGCTATTCCACCTCGCCGCACTGGCAGGGCGACCGTGAGCATTCAACCAGGTAAGGTTGGGCAGGCTCGGTGCTCAAGAGCTCCAGTGCGCCTGCACGGTCCGGTTTTTCCAGTACCACCTCCACACCCCAGCCCTCCGGTAGCAGCTCCCCGCACCAGGCTTCCTGTGCGTGTCCTCGGCCCAGTACCACCAGTGCCAGCACCACGCATCAGGCCTACAGTGCGCCTCGCCTGTCCATCGGAGTCTCCCGCCTGTTTAGCGCTGTTAGAGCCTTCCTTCTCTACAGCGCTGCCGGAGTCTCCCGCCTGTTCAGAACTGCCAGTTTGCAAGGAGCTGCCAGTTTGCAAGGAGCTGCCAGTTTGCAAGGAGCTGCCAGTTTGCAAGGAGCTGCCAGTTTGCAAGGAGCTGCCAGTCTGCATTGAGCTGCCAGTCTGCATGGAGCTGCCAGTCTGCATGGAGCTGCCAGTCTGCATAGAGCTGCCAGTCTGCAAGGAGCTGCCAGTCTGCAGGGAACTGCCAGTCTGCAAGGAGCCGCCAGAGCTGCCAGTCTGCAGGATGCCGCCAAAGCTGCCAGTTTGCAAGGAGCCGCCAGAGCTGCCAGTCTGCAAGGAGCCGCCAGAGCTGCCAGTTAGCATGGAGCAGCCAGAGCCGCCAGTCAGCATGGAGCAGCCAGGGCCGCCAGTCAGCATGGAGCAGCCAGGGCCGCCAGTCAGCATGGAGCAGCCAGGGCCGCCAGTCAGCATGGAGCAGCCAGGGCCGCCAGTCAGCATGGAGCAGCCAGGGCCGCCAGTCAGCATGGAGCAGCCAGGGCCGCCAGTCAGCATGGAGCAGCCAGGCAGCATGGAGCAGCCAGAGCAGCCAGTCAGCATGGAGCAGCCAGTCAGCATGGAGCAGCCAGAGCTGCCAGTCAGCATGGAGCAGTCAGTCAGCATGGAGCAGCCAGAGCTGCCAGTCAGCATGGAGCAGCCAGTCAGCATGGAGCAGCCAGAGCTGCCAGTCGACCAGACTCTTCCAGATCTGCCAGTCGACCAGACTCTTCCAGATCTTCCAGTCGACCAGACTCTTCCAGATCTTCCAGTCGACCAGACTCTTCCAGATCTTCCAGTCGACCAGACTCTTCCAGATCTGCCAGTCGACCAGACTCTTCCAGATCTGCCAGTCGACCAGACTCTTCCAGATCTGCCAGTCGACCAGACTCTTCCAGATCTGCCAGTCGACCAGACTCTTCCAGATCTGCCAGTCGACCAGACTCTTCCAGATCTGCCAGTCGACCAGACTCTGCCAGATCTGCCAGTCGGCCAGACTCTGCCAGATCTGCCAGTCAGCCAGGATCTGCCAGAACCGCCAGCCAGCCAGGATCTGCCGGATCCAACTACCTGCCTGAGCTTCCTCTCAGTGCTGAGCTTCCTCTCAGTGCTGAGCTTCCTCTCAGTGCTGAGCTACCCATCAGTCCTGAGCTACCTCTGTCCCGAGCTGTCCCTCTGTCCCGAGCGGTCATTAAGGAGGGTAACCTATCTAGGGACGCTAAGGAGGTGGACTAAAACGATTATGGAGTGGGGTCCACGTCCAGCGCCAGAGCCGCCACCGCGGACAGATGCCCACCCAGACCCTCCCCTATAGGTTCAGGTTTTGCGGCCGGAGTCCGCACCTTGGGGGGGGGGGGGGTACTGTCACACCCTGACCATAGTTTACTTTGTATATTTCTATGTTGTGGTTGGTCAGGGTGTGATCTGAGTGGGCATTCTATGTTACATGTCTAGTTTGTCCAGTTCTATGTTCGGCCTGATATGGTTCTCAATCAGAGGCAGGTGTTCGTCATTGTCTCTGATTGGGAACCATATTTAGGTAGCCTGGGTTTCACTGTGTGTTGGTGGGTGATTGTTCCTGTCTATGTGTTTTTTCACCAGATAGGCTGTTTTAGGTTTTCGTTACGTTCATCACGTTCTTTATTTTGTAGTGTTTGCATTGATTCGTGTTTTACGTTTGTTCATTAAAACATGGATCGCAATCTACACGCTGCATTTTGGTCCGACTCTCCTTCTCATAAAGAAAACCGTTACACTTCACAAAAAAATACAGTTTTATATCTTTATGTTTGAAGCCTGAAATGTGGCAAAAGGTCGCAAAGTTCAAGGGGGCCGAATACTTTCGCAAGGCACTGTAGGTGTTCGTCCTTGTCAGTGTGTTGCCTGATCTGGGCTAGGAGGTGATCTGTGACGTTTAAGTAGTTTGCCTGATTGATCTGTTGAACATCTTGTTGTTCCTGCTGTAGCGACCAGATGGCTTTCCGCTGATAGGCAGTGCCTCTGCCTGTACATTGTGCTGTTGCCCTGCTCAATGTGTCGCTGATGTACATCTCTGGTCCTGGCTTGTAAATTACCTTCAGGCTCTAGTTTTGCAGTCAGGAGCATGCTTTGAAACCTCTTGGGCGCATTGAGGAGAGGTTTACTGAATATGGCAATGAGTGGTTTGTGGTCAGTTTCAGCGGTGACCAGCTCTCGACCATATAAGTAGTGATGGAATCGCTGGCAGGAGAAGACGATGCTGAGGCACTCTTTCTCAATATGTGCATAGTTTTGTTTGGTGGGGGTGAGCGCTCTCAAGGCAAATGCAACGGGCTGGCCTTCCTGCATAAGGCAGCATCCAAGTCCCCTTTGGCTGGAGTTGCTCTGGATTGTGACAGGCTTTGTGATGTCATAGTAGCGCAACACTGGCCTGGATGAAGCCAGAGATTTCATCTCCTGCACTGCGACCTCGTGCTTGGGTAGCCAGTGCCATGGTGTGTCTTTGTCCAGCAACCGGCGCAGAGGTTCACAGACTGCTGATAGGTGTGGCATGAACTTTGCAATATAGTTTGCAAAACCGATGAGACGCTGTACTCCTTTTGCATCAGACGGGTTTGGCATGTCGAGGATCGCTCGGACCTGGTCTGGGTCCGGCTTCAGGCCTTTTGCAGAGAGAATGTGGCCATGGAAGTGGATGTCTTTCACCTTGAACTGCAGCTTCTTCAGACCAAGACGAAGCTTAACTGATCGGCAGCGCTCCATCAGTGCCAGGAGCTTCACATCGTGGTCGCGTTCTGCTTCTTCGTCTGTGTCACCACAGCCTACAATCAGGACATCATCGGAGATGGGTTCAATGCCCTTGAGCCCAGCCAGTAACTCGTGCTGCTTGCGTTGGTATACCTCAGGCGCCACTGAGACACCAAACGGAAGCTTGAGCCAGCGTTTCCGACCCCAGGGGGTCCAGAAGGTAGTCATGAAGCTGCTTTCTTCGTCCAGCTTGCATTGAAGGAATGCATCTCGGGCATCCACCAAGGTGAAAATTCTGGCCTTGGGAAGCTTGTAGAGGACATCCTCTAGTGTCGGCATGATGTAGTGGGATCGTTTCAGTGCTTGGTTCAGATGTTTTGGGTCGATGCAGACCCTCAGCTTCTCTGTTTTTTTCACCATGACCATATTGCTGATCCAGTCAGTTGGTTCAGTCACAGATATGACATCTGCCATCGGCCTCATACTTGTCCAACTGGGCCTTCACAGCCACTTTCATTGCAATGGGAACATTGTGAGGAGCACACTGGACTGGAGTGATGCTCTCATCCACTTCAAAGTGTACCTCACCAGGCACTGATTCAACGGGCATGTTGAATACATTGTCATATCTGCTGAGTAGTTGTTCTTTGGACAGGGGTCCATGCTGGACATGATCATTAGAAAGCAAATGATGGACTCCTCTTTAATCTGCATCTTTCTCCAAAGCTCAGTTGTTCTGAGTCTGCATAACACTACCAGGACCTAGGATCAAGGGACATCCTCAAGTTTTTTAATACTATATCTCTTGACACATTGATGAAAATAATCATGGCCTCTAAACCTTCGAGCTGCATACTGGACCCTATTCCAACTAAATTACTGAAAGAGCTGCTTCCTATGCTTGGCCCTCTTATTTTGAACATAATAAACAGCTCGTTATCCATTGGATGTGTACCAAACTCTCTAAAAGTGGCAGTAATAAAGCTTCTCTTGAAAAAGCCAAACCTTGACACAGAAAATATAAAAAACTATCAACCTATATCGAATCTCCCATTCCTCACAAAAATGCTTGAAAAAGCTGTTGCACATAAGCTGTTGCCTTCCTGAAGACAAACAATGTATAATAAATGCTTCAGTCTGGTTTTAGACCCCATCATAGCACTGAGACTGTGCTCTTGAAGGTGGTAAATTACCTTTAATGGCATCAGACCAAGGCTCTGCATCTGTCCTTGTGCTCCTAGACCTTAGTGCTGCTTTTGATACCATCGATCACCACATTCTTTTGAAGAGATTGGAAACGCAAATTGGTCTACACGGACAAGCTCTGGCCTGATTTAGATCTTATCTGTTGGAAAGATAATAGTTTGTCTCTGTGGATGGTTTGTCTTCTGACAAATCAACTGTAAATTTCGGTGTTCCTAAAGGTTCCGTTTTAGGAACACTATTGTTTTCACTATATGCTTCACCTCTTGGTGATGTCATTCGGAAACATCATGGTAACTTTCACTGCTATGTGGACGATACACAGCTGTACATTTCGATGAAACATGGTGAAGTCACAAAATTGCCCTCCCTGGAAGCATGTGTTTCAGACATAAGGAAGTGGATGGCAGAATTTGTTTAACTTTTAAACTTGGACAAAACAGAGATGCTAGATCTAGGTCCCAAGAAACAAAGATATCTTCTGTTGGATCTGAAAATTAATCTTGATGGTTGTACAGTCGTCTCAAATACAACTGTGAGGGACCTCAACGTTACTCTGGACCCTGATCTGTCTTATGACGAACATATCAAGACTGTTTCAAGGACAGCTTTTTTCCATCTACGTAACATTACAAAAATCTGAAACTTTTTGTCAAAAAATGATGCAGAAAAGTTAATCCATGCTTTTGTCACCTCTAGATTAGACTACAGTAATGATCTACTTTCCGGGTACCGGGAAAAAGCACTAAATAAACTTCAGTTAGTGCTAAACACGGCTGCTAGAATCTTGACTAGAACCAAATCATTTGATCATATTACTCCAGTGCCGACTTCTTGTTAAGACAAAGGCTGATTTAAAGGTTTTACTGCTAACCTACAAAGCATTACATGGGCTTGCTCCTATCTATCTTTCCGATTTGGTCTTGCCGTACATACCTACACGTATGCTAAGGTCATAAGATGCAGGCCTTATTGTCCCTAGAATTTCTAAG
The DNA here is from genome assembly GCF_045791955.1 of Oncorhynchus clarkii lewisi. Lineage (NCBI taxonomy): Eukaryota > Metazoa > Chordata > Actinopteri > Salmoniformes > Salmonidae > Oncorhynchus > Oncorhynchus clarkii. The sequence goes on from NC_092150.1 coordinate 44,819,356, forward strand.
CAAACAGCTGGAGGCAGGGCTTTCTCCTATAGAGCTCCATTTTTAAGGAATGGTCTGCCTATCCATATGAGAGATGCAGACTCAGTCTTGACATTTAAGTCTTTATTGAAGACTCATCTCTTCAGTAGGTCCTATGAGTGTAATCTGGCCCAGGGGTGTGAAGGTGAATGGAAAGGCACTGGAGCGACGAACCGCCCATGCGGTCTCTGCCTGGCCGGTTCCCCTTTCTCCACTGGGATTCTCTGCCTCTAACCCTATTACGGGGGCTGAGTCACTGGCTTACTGGTGCTCTTCAATGCTGTCCCTATGAGCGGTCCGTCACTTGAGTGGGTTGAGTCACTGACGTGATCTTCCTGTCTGGTTTTGGGGCCGCCCTTAGGTTCATGCCATGGGGGAGATCTTCGAGAGGCTGAACTAGGTCTTGTCTCAGGGTAGTAAGTTGGTGGTTTGAAGATATCCCTCTAGTGGTGTGGGGTCTGTGCTTTGGCAAGGTGGGTGGGATTATATCCTGCCTGGTTGGCCCTGTCCGGGGGTATAGTCGGACGGGGCCACAGTGTCTCCCAAACCCTCCTGTCTCAGCCTCCAGTATTTATGCTGCAGAGGGGATATTCGACAGAGAGGATCAAGCTTATTCTATAACAATTTACATGAAGGAAGGCTGCCACAAGAAGTCACTAGAGCGCGATGAGCCATGTAAAGTCCTCCCGGCCAAACCCTCCCCTAACCTGGACGATGCTGGGCCAATTGTGCGCTACCCTATTGGACTCCCAATCATGGCCGGTTGTGATACAGCCTGGGATCGAACCCGGGTCTGTAGTGACACCTCTAGCACTGCGATGAAGTGCCTTAGATCGCTGCACCCCCCCACTCCCATGCAAAGCGGCCAATGGACCAAAACAATGGAAATGTCATGGAAACGTATGAGGGAAAGATGCCGTGGCGGAAAGATCCAGAATCTCCTCATTGCCCCCCAGCAAAATCTGCCTACATTTACGCTGTTGTTTTAAATGTGTATTTCACATGGGAGTTAGCATTTAGTAGTCACTTCTAGCCCTGAAAATAGACAGCTTCTAAATGTTATGCAGCAAAAACTGCCAAATATAGCCAAATCAGCCTTTATTAAGGACATTGTGAGCCTGTTACAATGCATTAATAATGATGGATTTGACGAATATCCATTTTGTTAGTTCAGATTTGTGTAATGTGTACCAATCCGGCATCTTTCTTCTATCCCCCACAGTAAGCGTTCCAGAGGAGAGCGGTTTATACAGCTAGTATAATACACATATTATAATATTTGCATAATATAATAAGCTCCCCACCCACTCAGCCTGTCTTTTCAAACTTCCTGGTAGTTAGCCATGAGAGAAATGTACTTTTCAGAATGGCTGTTCAGGACCTATAAAGTTTCAAAAGAATCAGAGTTCAACCTTAACATGTGATATCAACGCAAGAGAACAGATGAACCGGAATTACATTTAGTCTCACGGGTGGCCAAAAATATCTGAACGCCAGCATTTTGTTGAGTGCACGGCAAATAACACTTGCATCAATAAATCAGTTGCCAGTTTCCCCCACAGTCAAATTAAATCATCCCACTAACCTCTTCATTTTAAAATGTATTTGCCAATGATAGATGGAGACCTGGTCTTATACATTGTAGAAGAAAATATAACGACTCTTCTTTCCTATGAATCCCATTGATTATTTATTCATCCATTCACTCATTCATTGCTTAACTAATAATTCACTAATCCGTTATTCATTCATATTTGACTATGTGTCCCCTCCCCCGCAGATGTGGCAAACCTGGTCGATGATTCACCTGGTGTCTTCAGTTTGGAGTGGCAGAGTATCATTTCATCTTTAAATACAGTGACATGGATCATGCAGTCAGTGACTCTAAGGCAATCAAGGTTGTGGAACAGTTATAGAACTCATTCTCATGCAGCTATTAAATCCCCCAACTAAGGATCGCTACATTGGTGTCAGAGCTACCCAGAGACCATTTGGATGTAAACAGTTATTGAAGAAAGGTAATAGTGTAGCATCCTTAGTGCAATATCGGATACTTTATAAGTCAATAAAAAATGTGGAGGGACTACTAGCATTCCATATGGGAAACCCCAAATTACTGAAGGGGAACCATGATGGCACCTGTCGAAAGACATTGGTCCGGAGTGGGAAAACCAAATAAAAGTTGAATAATTTATTGATATTAATAAATAAATATGATACCAGTTGGGAAATCATGGGAACATGATTGAATTATATTTTATAGAGCTGCCAAAAACCTTTAATTAATGCACAGCCTGATATTCAAATACACATTTTCATATTCAAATAAATGATTGGATCTAGGCAAGTCACATGCAAAACAAACACAGGTAGCTACTGTATATTAGTGTAACTATTAAATACGTTTTTATTTTTATTGTCTGTGTCTTGTTTGACACTTAGGCCTATGTACCCTGCAGATAAATGATGTTCTGTCAGCCAAGTCTGTAAATCTCTGACTTGCTTATCTGAATGATCTCTCTCTTTCTTTCTCTCTGCTACCTCTCTGAATGTGATGCTGAGCGCACATCATTCCTAATATATTTCTTACTTCTATGTATTAACCTCCTCATTTGCCCCAACATGCCAGATGGAAGAGAGGAGAGAGAGAGGAGAGAGAGAGGAGAGAGAGGAGAGAGAGAGGAGAGAGAGGAGAGAGAGAGAGAGAGAGAGAGAGAGAGAGCAAGAAAGAGAGAGAGAGAGAGAGAGAGCGAGAGAGAGAGAGAGAGAGAGAGAGAGACGTATGTTCATCTAACCCTCTCTGCTCTGGTTTACCCTCACATCTCTTCTCTTCTCTTCCCTCTCTCTCCCTCTCTCTCTCTCCCTCCATATCTCTCTCTGTCTCTCTTCTTCCGCCTGGCATGTTGCCGGAGGGAGGAATGAGGGGGAGGAGAGTGAAAGAGCGAGAGAGCAGGTGGGTGGAAGAGAAACAGGCAGGAAGGAGGGAGGCTCCAGTGGATTTTGAGGGTAATTTGTGAGATGATGCCAAAATAACCTCTAACCTACTCAGCATTTATCTCTCCCTGACACACACACACACATACATACAGTCAGTATTTACAGTATATTGCTTTTTTTCTCATAATTCACTCCCTGCCACTGTTCAGCTCTGATCTGTTTCTCTCGCTCCAGACTGAAGGTGCCCCGAAACACAAATATTGGACCAGCTTAGCCTGCTCCCATTATAACATTAACAATGAGAAACACGAATGCCCAAACTGATCTGAGCTCAGCCTTCACAGCCTTTTCCCTACAACTCCCAGAAATATGTTGTGTCTCTTGGGACTCAGTGGTCATGCATAACTGGTGGAGATCGATAAATCAATCAGTCCACTACAGTCCTCTTCAAACCCTGCATGCCTGTTTATTGGGCCTTTGATAAATAGTTACAAAAACGCTGGGACGGTTGACTCCAAAGTGGGGTCATGGTCCTTGTATAAATTAGATCGCACTTGGTGTCATCTGGCAAAAACACACATGTAGTTGTCTTTCTAAAACACACACACTCACATAACAGCACGGTCCGGCACGGTTTTAGACCAGCATGGTCCGGTTCCCCAAGTAGACCTGGTTCTCTGTCAGGTACATTTTGGGGATCTCCACAATATCTTTGAGTAGCCCTTTCTTAGCTCCTCCAGCCCCAGTCCATGCCCCAGCTTCAGTCCCGGCTTGTTCCCAGTCTGGGATGGCAGCAGGTGAGGGCCCAGAGGGAGCAGGGAAGCTGTCCCTGTACAAGCTGTTTCCCTCCATAGGGTAAGGGCACGGTGGGGCGGGGCAGCCGAGGGTGGCAGGGCATGGTGGGAGGGGCTTTGTGGCCTGGCAGGTGGTTGTGGGTGGAGCTCTTGTTCAGGCTAAGGTAGGAGGGAGAGGCTTCCAGACCAGAGGAAGGGGCAATCTCTGACCTGAGGAGAGAGAGGTGAGAGGTAGGGGAGAGAGGGACAGGACACACACACACTACCCTCTAGTGGTGAAATAAAGGAAACACACACGTAAACTGACCTTGTGGTGAAGCCACAAACACACACACACCCACATTCACGCACTCACACACCAGAGGAGGCTGGTGGGAGGAGCCGTAGGAGGACGGACTCATTGTAATGGCTGGAATGGAATCAATGGAACAGAGTCAACATGTGATTTATATATGTTTGATGTGTTTGATACCGATCCATGTATTCCATTCCAGCCATTACAATGAGGCTGTCCTCCTGTAGCTCCTCCCACCAGCCTCCACTGCCACACACACACACACACACACACACACTCCTCTGGTGTAGGGGTACCTGCCAAAGCACCTGTAGTTTGCATGAGCTGTGCTGACACAAGGATCTGCAGTCGGGGCCTGGATCAAGCTGTCCATAAAGTGCCTGCGAGAAGATATACAGATCTGTTGGAATGCAGGTTGGTTACATCTTTCCACTTACACATTCAACTGGCTCCATTGTTTACTTTTGAGAGGAAGATTTATTCACAATTTCCATTTCACAAATACACTATTCAGACTTGAGAGAAGTTAACATTGTTCGACTGAAGTCCATTTTATAAGTTAACTTAAATCCATGCTAAGTCTACTTATCTGAATGGGGCCCTATGTCAGCATGTCAGAACATGAAATAGTGCCCATTATTATTGCCAGTTTGTCTGCCAGTTTGTTTGATTTACCAGCAGGGTACTGTAGTGGTCCACCAGGGAGCACTGAGGAACAGCTTGGCCTCTGTAGCTGTCCTGCTAACATTGAATGAAAACACACACACACATACACACTCTCACACCACCATGCTGAAAATAATTGCTCAATAGGGTTGAGGAAAGGAGAGTATGGGGATAGGTATAGGGTCACAAATCGGGGTTGGACCCGAAACTGATCTCGACAGAGGTGCAACATTCATAGGGGGGCAGAGAAATTCCCAATTCAGGGTAACGTTAAGCAGTTAATTTCTATTACTTTTACTGTTAGATAACTGGAAGGATTTATGTACAACCCTTTAAAACCTCTTAAGGCCCCCCCCCCCTCCCCCTTCTTCTCAATTTCCGCCTGAAGACATACCCAAATCTAACTCAGGCCCAGAAGCAAGGATATGCATATTCTTGGAATCATTTGAAAGAAAACTCTCAGAATATAACACAATAGATCTGGTTTAGATAATACAAGGAAAAAACCATACGTTTTTTATTTGTATTGTTGTTGCATCATCTTTAAAATGAACAAGACAAAACAAACATTCAGATAGGATGATGGGGACAATTTCAGTGAAAAACACAAGAGGGCAACAGTACTTGTGCAAAGTTTCAGAATGATAACTTCCGGGATGAGTGTCCTTCATGACATTTAGCATGAAGTCACCCAGGTGTCCCACACAAGTTGCCCAAATGTACCCAAGTGGCCGAATTGGTGAAGATATACATTTTGAAGCAAATAACTTCATACAAAATACCAACATGGTATTCTAACAAACCCCCCAAAAATGAAAAAAAAATGAAAAATATATATAAATATACAACATAACAAGGGTAACTATTTACACACTTTCAATATTTGGAAGACCCTCAGTCCTCTACACAATATTGTACAGCTGATGCCATGTGCCATAGCAGTCTCTTTCTGCTGTAAAGCAGAGGGTCACCAAGCATGTGGTGCAGGTGATGGGGGACTTCATTTTGCAAAGAACACAACGACGCCTCCATGTTGTGCCCTTTTGGCCCTGAAGCACATCCATGCCTGCAGAAATACATTTGGGCAGATGAACACCACTTGTGGCAGGAGGAGAAGGGACAGAGGTAGAGGGGCCAGAACGTGGTACAGTGGTGCTGTAGCCAGCAAGCTCCCTGATGAGCAGCTCTCTGAAGGCTAGCTGTGAGATGGGGGACTTCCACAGCTCTTAGCCATTTCCTTGTGTAGGATGAATGCATTCACCACAGCAATGCCGATGAAATGATAGAAGAATGTCTTGTACCATTTCATCGTCTTGTGGAGAACATTGTAATAGCCTATCAGCGCATCTGACAGATCCACACCTCCAATGCTCTTGTTGTAGTCCTTCACAGCAGCTGGAATGGAACATTTCTTGTGGTCCATGCCCATTAGCATTCTTCACACGCCTGACGACGTGATCGCCACTGAAGGATTTGTGGATTGTTGTGCACATCACCACCTCTCTGCTATCTATCCACTTCACAAAGAGCAAACCATCTTCACAGATCCATCGTATGGTACCCCGATCAGCCCGCTTAGGCATGTCGTTCACCTTTGTCTTTGGAAAGCCCACCCTGATGGTACGAATGGTGCCACAAGCCCACACATCCAACTTCCTATGGTCTGCAAACAGGGTAGGGCTTGTGTAGAAGTTATCCACAAACAGTTTGTAGCCCTTCCCCAGCAGTTGAAAATCCAATAACTCTATTACAGAGTCATAGCTAAGTCCCTTTCCGGTAGCAAAACTGTTCTTCCCCTCATAGACAAAAAAATTGCAAGTGTAGGCACACACAGAATCAGCCTAAACAAACAGCTTGTAACCCCACTTAGTTGGTTTGTTTCTCATGTATTGTTTAAGGCCAATTCTGGCCTTTGAGGCTACCATCTGATCATCTATGGACAGGTTCTGGGCTGGCTGAAAATAGGTCTTGCAGGCCTCAACAATGTTGGGGTAGAGATGTTTGATTTTGCAGAGCCTATCAAACGTCGCTGTGCCTCTCTTCTTGTCATTGTCAACTTTTGGGTCACTGATATGAAGTGCCTGTGAGAGAACCAGAAACCTTTTGCATGACGTGACAGTGAGGGGGAAAGGCGGTTGGTAGAGAGATTACTTTTTCCAGTAGTACCTCAGGGTTTTCTGCTTCACCAGCCCCATGTAGATGACCAGTGAAAGGTAGCAGAAAAGGTCTGACATGGAAATGGGCTTCCATGATACTTTTTTGCCTGCTTGCTTCTTTGCCCCATACTTATTCAGGTTAGACACGAGCGAATCAACAAATGACGGGGTGAAAAACAGCTTAAAAATCTGAAGGGGGCTGTGTGTTGCAGTCATGTTCAGCTGAGGTCCTGGCTTCCTTTTCGGCCTAAATGTTGGTTGAGGTGGCTCCTCATCATCTTCTAGGACAGTGTGCCAATGCCCGTCTGTCCCTTTGTTTGCAGGTGGCACACTTCCCCTCCTCCGCTTCTTTGTCAGTGCCTTCACACCTCTAGATGGCCCGGGAGGTGTGGAGCCAGAGACAACAGGGGTCCAGATGGATGAACCAGCTTCAGTGGGGGATGGACACCTTGACATTGGGGGCTTCCATTCGGAGTCAGTGGCACTGTGAAAGAAAAAAGTTCAGTTAGAATAGTTTCACGTATGAGCCCTGTATCAACAGGTATAAGAAACAGATATACAGTATATAGAGTACAGGGAACATAACCACTAGGTTGAAGTGCTGTTCCATTTCACTCTGGCCATTGTTGTGGACCTGCCCTCCCCTCAACAGCCTCAAATAGGCTATTTCATGTGGGGGAGGGGTGGAGCGGCAGACACACGCATCTCGGCAATGCTCCCTCTATTCCACAATATGTTGATTGAGTGGAGGAAGCATGGTCGCTGTGTTGAGATGTGTGGGTTTGCTGTTACATTCTACTATATTCCATTTTTATATATATAAAATGTATATACATATACACACACAAACATAGGCTATGGGTCATACACATACATACAAACATACCCCCACCCACAATGTATAGCCAATGTGTACTTTACACATTTCATTACTGATTACATTTTTATATATTGCAACAACAACAAAAAAATCACAAATAATATTTGATATTATTAATTTAAAACAACGGCATTAGCATGAGAAGAACTTACCAGTCTAAAACGATGTCCTCTCCGTGCAAAAAAATTATCTTCCATCTGGGAGTCATAGCTATGCTCGCTAACTGAATCTTCGCCCAGGAGCAAATCTGTCCACTTTCCCTATCAATTTCTTCTATAATTTTGTGTACTTCTATATATCTAGACTTGGATTTGCTTTCCCTGACGATGAAGATGCGTTTTACCGAAATACTGCTGTGCGTAACACGCGTGGCTCCTTCCAGTATGAATCTTCAATGACGAATGACCCTCTTTACGCCCAAGTTTACTATGTGAGCTGGTCTTCCAACACATAAACATTACATATTGCCGTTTACCTCAGCTCGTTGGCTATCTACCAAGCTAGATTTCAAGACGATCAGTGGTCATTTGGTTAAAATACAGTCAATCAATGAAACTGCGGTCATATAATTGGTGCAAAATGAGGCCATTACTTGTTGTCTTCAAATCGGTTTCTTTCGGTCAATACGTCCCGCGAAAAGAACCATTATGTTTGGTTTTGTTACACACAACCAGTTGATTGCAATGAAACCAAACATGACTGGATAAATGCACGTTTCGTGTGTGTATTTACATCGAATGTTTAGTCGAAAGTTGAATGAGACGGAATTCACGACACAAGCGGTTGACAAAATGTTTTGTGTTAGGCTATAAAAATGGATTTTATCAAACAAAAGACCATTCATTGTGTAACAGTGAGTCTTGGGATTGCAAACAGAGGAAGATCTTCAAAGATAAATGATTTATTTTATTGCAATTTGTGATTTTGTTACACCTGTGCTGGTTGAAATAGTATTTTGGTATGGGGCTGTCCTCAGATAATTGCATCGTTTGCTTTCGCCGTAAAGCCTTTTTGAAATCTGACAACGCAGCTGGATTACCAAGATTCTAGGCTTTTGAACCATGTGAGACACTTGTATTTTCATGAATATTTAATATTACTATTTATGTAGCTCTCTGCCATTTCACCGGATGTTGACGAATTTAATCCCGCTAACGGGATCTGTGCACTAAAGACGTTTTTTAAGAACCATTTTTCATCTAGCTAACGTTAGTTGGTTGTCTACATGTCGCTAGCTATACATTTAGTTATACAGTTGAAGTCAGAAGTTTACATGCTTAGGTTGGAGTCATTAAAACTAGTTTTGAAACCACGCCACAAATTTCTTGTTAACAAACTATAGTTTTGGCAAGTCGGTTAGGACATCTACTGTGTGCATGACACAAGTCATTTTTCCAAAAATTGTTTACAGACATATTAATTCACTTATAATTCACTGTATCACAATTCCAGTGGGTCATAAGTTTACATACACTAAGTTGACTGTGCCTTTAAACAGCTTGGAAAATTCCCCAAAATTATGTCATGGCTTTAGAAGCTTCTGAAGCTTCTAATTGACATAATTTGAGTCAATTGGAGGTGTACCTCTGGTTGTATTTCAAGGCCTACCTTCAAACTCAGTGCCTGACATGAGAAAATTTTTAAAAATCAGCCAAGACCTCAGAAAAATAATGGCAGACATCCACAAGTCTTGTTCATCCTTGGGAGCAATTTCCAAACGCCTGAAGGTACCACGTTCCTCTGTATAAACAACAGTATGCAAGTATAAACACCATGGGACCATGCAGCAGTCATACCGCTCAGGAAGGAGACGCGTTCTGGGGTCTAGAGATGAACGTACTCTGGTGCGAAAAGTGCAAATCAATCCCAGAACAACAGCAACGGACCATGTGAAGATGCTGGAGGAAACAGGTACAAAAGTCTCTATATCCACAGTAAAGCGAGTCGTATACCGACATAACCTGAAAGGCCGCTCAGCAAGGAAGAAGCCACTGCTCCAAAACTGCCAGAGAAATGTCCTCTGGTCTAATGAAACAAAAATATAACTGTTTGGCAATAATGAACATTGAGCCATTGTCGACTCAGTGGGTTTTGTCCAACATGTCTCTGGACCTACTCACTGTCACTGTCATACTCTGGACCTAGTTTTGTCCCATGGAATAAATGTTGTGGATCTTAATGTTTTTCCTCATAATCCTGGACTATCGCACCACCACGTCAGAGGACAAAAATCAGTTAACCACCTAACTGAGGAACTCAATTTAACCTTGCGCAATACCCTAGATGCAGTTGCACCCCTAAAACTAAAAACATTTCTCATAAGAAACTAGCTCCCTGGTATACAGAAAATACCAGAGCTCTGAAGCAAGCTTCCAGAAAATTGGAACGGAAATGGCGCCACACCAAACTGGAAGTTTTCCGACTAGCTTGGAAAGACAGTACCGTGCAGTATCGAAAAAGCCCTTACTGCTGCTCGATCAACCTATTTTTCCAAGTTAATTGAGGAAAATAAGAACAATCCAAAATGAATTTTTGATACTGTCGCAAAGCTAACTAAAAAGCAGCATTCCCCAAGAAAGGGTGGCTTTCACTTCAGCAGTAACAAATTCATGAACTTCTTTGAGGAAAAGGTCATGATCATTAGAAAGCAAATTACGGCCTCCCGGGTGGCGCAGAGGTTAAGGGCGTGTCATCAGACTCTGTGCCATCAGAGTCCCTGGGTTCGCGCCCAGGCTCTGTTGTAACCGGCCGCGACCGGGAGGTCCGTGGGGCGACGCACAATTGGCCTAGCGTCGTCTGGGTTAGGGAGGGATTGGTCGGTAGGGATCTCCTTGTCTCATCGCGCACCAGCGACTCCTGTGGCGGGCTGGGCGCAGTACGCGCTAGCCAAGGTTGCCAGGTGCACGGTGTAGCCTCCGACACATTGGTGCGGCTGGCTTCCGGGTTGGATGCGCGCTGTGTTAAGAAGCAGCCTTCGTCTCTCCCGAGCCCGTACGGGAGTTGTAGCAATGAGACAAGATAGTAGCTACTACAACAATTGGATACCACGAAATTGGGGAGAAAAAGGGGTCAAATTCAAAAAAAAAAATATATATATATATGCAAATTACGGACTCCTCTTTAAATCTGCGTATTCCTTCAAAGCTCACTTGTCCTGAGTCTGCACAACTCTGCCAGGACCTAGGATCAAGAGAGACACTCAAGTGTTTTAGTACTATATCTCTTGATACAATGATGAAAATAATCATGGCCTCTAAACCTTCAAGCTGCAGACTGGACCCTATTCCAACTAAACTACTGAAAGAGCTGCTTCCTGTGCTTGGCCCTCCTATGTTGAACATAACACCATCCCAACCGTGAAGCACAGGGTGTTGGCATCATGTTGTGGGGGTGCTTTGCGGCAGGAGGGACTGGTGCACTTCACAAAATAGATGGCATCATGAGGAACGAAAATTATGTGGATATATTGGAGCAACATCTCAAGACATCAGTCAGGAACTTAAAGCTTGGTCGCAAATGGGTCTTCCAAATGGACAATGACCCCAAGCATACTTCCAAAGTTGTGGCAAAATGGCTTAAGGACAACAATGTCAAGCTATTGGAGGGGCCATCACAATGCCCTGACCTCAATCCTATAGCAAATTTGTGGGCAGAACTGAAAAAGTGTGTGTGAGCAAGGAGGCCTACAAACCTGACTCAGTTACACCAGCTCTGTCAGGAGGAATGGGCCAAAATTCACCCAACTTATTGTGGGACGCTTGTGGAAGGCTAGCCAAAATATTTGACCCAAGTTAAACAATTTAAAGGCAATGCTACCAAATACTAATTTTGTGACCCATTCGGAATGTGAATAAATAAATAAAAGCTGAAATAAATCATTCTTTCTACTATTATTCTGACATTTCACATTCTTAAAATAAAGTGGTGATGCTAACTGACCTAAGACAGAAAATGTTTACTAGGTTTAAATGTCAGGATTTTAAATGTATTTGGCTAAGGTGTAAGTAAACTTCCAACTTCAACTGTAAATGGGAAATTTACACACACTTCAGTTCATTGACTGTAAAACCTCTGCTGTGCAACAACAGCTTTATTCCTGGTCTGTCAGCATGCTCCTTTCTAATGATATTACTCCCTCTCCACCTGAAATGCAATAACAATAAAAACATGAACTTGTGCTAACTAATGAAAAACTAATGTGTACATATACAGTGCCTTGCGAAAGTATTCGGCCCCCTTGAACTTTGCGACCTTTTGCCACATTTCAGGCTTCAAACATAAAGATATAAAACTGTATTTTTTTGTGAAGAATCAACAACAAGTGGGACACAATCATGAAGTGGAACGACATTTATTGGATATTTCAAACTTTTTTAACAAATCAAAAACTGAAAAATTGGGCGTGCAAAATTATTCAGCCCCTTTACTTTCAGTGCAGCAAACTCTCTCCAGAAGTTCAGTGAGGATCTCTGAATGATCCAATGTTGACCTAAATGACTAATGATGATAAATACAATCCACCTGTGTGTAATCAAGTCTCCGTATAAATGCACCTGCACTGTGATAGTCTCAGAGGTCCGTTAAAAGCGCAGAGAGCATCATGAAGAACAAGGAACACACCAGGCAGGTCCGAGATACTGTTGTGAAGAAGTTTAAAGCCGGATTTGGATACAAAAATATTTCCCAAGCTTTAAACATCCCAAGGAGCACTGTGCAAGCGATAATATTGAAATGGAAGGAGTATCAGACCACTGCAAATCTACCAAGACCTGGCCGTCCCTCTAAACTTTCAGCTCATACAAGGAGAAGACTGATCAGAGATGCAGCCAAGAGGCCCATGATCACTCTGGATGAACTGCAGAGATCTACAGCTGAGGTGGGAGACTCTGTCCATAGGACAACAATCAGTCGTATATTGCACAAATCTGGCCTTTATGGAAGAGTGGCAAGAAGAAAGCCATTTCTTAAAGATATCCATAAAAAGTGTCGTTTAAAGTTTGCCACAAGCCACCTGGGAGACACACCAAACATGTGGAAGAAGGTGCTCTGGTCAGATGAAACCAAAATGTAACTTTTTGGCAACAATGCAAAACGTTATGTTTGGCGTAAAAGCAACACAGCTGAACACACCATCCCCACTGTCAAACATGGTGGTGGCAGCATCATGGTTTGGGCCTGCTTTTCTTTAGCAGGGACAGGGAAGATGGTTAAAATAGATGGGAAGATGGATGGAGCCAAATACAGGACCATTCTGGAAGAAAACCTGATGGAGTCTGCAAAAGACCTGAGACTGGGATGGAGATTTGTCTTCCAACAAGACAATGATCCAAAACATAAAGCAAAATCTACAATGGAATGGTTCAAAAATAAACATATCCAGGTGTTAGAATGGCCAAGTCAAAGTCCAGACCTGAATCCAATCGAGAATCTGTGGAAAGAACTGAAAACTGCTGTTCACAAATGCTCTCCATCCAACCTCACAGAGCTCGAGCTGTTTTGCAAGGAGGAATGGGAAAACATTTCAGTCTCTCGATGTGCAAAACTGATAGAGACATACCCCAAGCGACTTACAGCTGTAATCGCAGCAAAAGGTGGCGCTACAAAGTATTAACTTAAGGGGGCTGAATAATTTTGCACGCCCAATTTTTCAGTTTTTGATTTGTTAAAAAAGTTAGAAATATCCAATAAATGTCGTTCCACTTCATGATTGTGTCCCACTTGTTGTTGATTCTTCACAAAAAAATACAGTTTTATATCTTTATGTTTGAAGCCTGAAATGTGGCAAAAGGTCGCAAAGTTCAAGGGGGCCGAATACTTTCGCAAGGCACTGTACATGCATACATATTCTTTATTAGCCAAATTGCACCAAAACAGCCTCTTTGCTACTTTTTCAGCTACCAATTCATCAATAAACAGTCAGGGGAACAAACTTGTTTAACAAAAAGTGTTTAATAGTCAGTAGAAAGTATTTTAAATATATCTAGTAAATACAGTATTTTGTTTATTTTCTAAAACCATTAGCTACATTGATGATGGTGGAAGTTAGCTCTTCCCAAGTAGTTTCAATTTAGCTCATCCAACAGGCTTAAGCTGCATTGAAACAGAGACAATACTCATGTAAATCTTGGTGGGGTAAACTCCAAAAGCACTTTTTAGAAGCTTGCCAGCAAAGCCATTCCCTCCATCCCTGTGCCTTCCTGTCCCATCGTCTCAACTCCGCTGAGAGAAACTACGACATAGGTAACCGGGAACTTCTGGCGGTCAAGATGGCGCTGGAGGAGTGGAGGCACTGGCTGGAAGAAGCGGAACATCCATTTTTGATTTGGACCGACCATAAGAATTTAGAATATCTCCGCACAGCCAATAGCCTTAACCTTAGGCAGGCCCGTTGGGCTCTGTTATTCACCAGGTTCCGCTGCCACTCCCTCTGACTCTGAGACCATCCTCCCATCCCCATGCCTTGCGGCTTCAGACCCTGGTCTGCAAGGCACAAAGGTCCCAGCCGGACCCTGGAGGGGCCCCGGATGAACGTCCCTGATTCGGCCAGGGCCCAGGTCCTGGAATGGGCTCATTTCTCCAGGCTTATCTGTCTACCTGGCTCCCGTTGAACCCTGGCCTTCCTCCGACAAGGCTTCTGGTGGCCCACTATGTTTCATGATGCCCCTTCCTTCGTCTGCGCATGTACGGTATGTGCCCAGTATTTGACTCCGCGGCAAACTCCGTCGGGACTCCTTCACCCACTGCCCGTTCCTCATCACACCTAGTCCCATATTTCCCTGGATTTTGTCACTGGGCTTCCTCCGTCGGATGGCAACATCGTCATCCTGACGGTAGTGGATTGGTTTTCCAAAGCCGCCCATTTAATTCCTCTCCTCAAACTACCCTCAAACAAAGAGACGGCCCAGCTCATGGTCTCAAGACCAATTCCAGGTATTGTCGACAAGCGGACCGCCGCCGGACTCCAGATCCTTGCTATCGTCTTGGGCAGTGGGTATGGCTATCAACACGGGACTCCCGTAAACTTTCCCCCCATTTCATTGGTCCCTTCCCCATCTCCAGAGTCCTTAGTTCCACTGCTGTTTGTCTTCTGTTACCATGTACCCTCCGTATACACCCTACTTTCTCACATCCCTTTGTCTTCTGTTTCCAGGCCCCCCCTCCCTTTGTCATCAATGGTCATTCTGCGTACACTGTGAGATGCCTCCTGAGTGTTCGATCACGGGTCAGGGTTTTCCAGTACCTGGTTGACTGGTAGTGTTATGGCCCGTTGGAGAGGTGCTGGTTCCCCGCTAAGGACATCCTGGACCCGGCTCTCATCGCTGGCACCCTGGTCGACCAGGTACGCGCACATATTGAAAGCCAGGTGGTGCCCCTGGGGGGGGGGGGGGTCCTGTCACACCCTGATCTGTTTCACTTGGTGTCACCCAGCTTCCCTATTACCCTCAGTGTTCTCTGTTTGCTTGTTGCCAGTTAGTCTTGTCTTGCCAAGTCAACCAGCATTTTTCCAAGCACCTGTTTTTCCTAGTCTCTCTTTTCTAGTCCTCCCGGTTCTGACCATTTGCCTCCCCTGACACTGAGCCCGCCTGCCTGACCATTCTGCCTGCCCCTGACCTTGAGCCTGCCTGCCGCCCTGTACCGTTTGGACTCTGACCTGGTTATGAACTCTTGCAGGTCCTCGACCTGCCTCCTGCCTGTCCCCCGTTGTTCAATAAATATCAGAGACTCTAACCGTCTGCCTCCTTTGTCTGCATCTGGGTCTCACATTGTGTCATTATACTTTGAATACAAGACAGATACATATGCCATATACTTACCAATCAACTTACCAACTTCATAGCCAATGTCTGCAAGAAATTTAAAACAATATTACAACAGGTTATTTACAATAGCATGCAATGTAGTAAAACACCAACCATCTTGAGGTGGGGAGCTGGCCAAGCAGTGAAAACAAGGGAGGGGAAAACAGACTAAACAGATAACAGACGACGGACACGATGGACAGACAAATTCACGCACATTGACGACATGACACAAACAAGACACAATGAAAATGCTTGCCGCATCTCCTGCACCAGGCCACATCCTTACAGTACCTTCTCTCACATATTTATGACAGGATACCCGGGCCAGGTCAATTAGAAAGGCCTGCTCGCTGAAGTGTTTTAGGGAGCGTTTGACAGTGATGAGGGGTGGCCATTTGACCGCGGACCCAGTACTCACGCAGGCAATGAGGCAGTGATCGCTGAGATCCTGGTTGAAGACAGCAGAGGTGTATTTAGAGGGCAGGTTGTTCCGGATGATATCTAAGAGGGTGCAATTGGTTACAGATTTAGGGTTGTACCTGGTAGGTTCCTTGATGATTTGTGTGAGATTGAGGGCATCTAGCTTAGATTGTAGGATGGCCGGGGTGTTAAGCATGTCCCAGTTTAGGTCACCTAACAGTACGAACTCTGAAGGTAGATGGGGGGCAATCAATTCACAAATGGTGTCCAGGGCACAGCTGGGAGCTGAGGGGGGTCGGTAGCAGGCGGCAACAGTAAAATACTTGTTTCTGGATAGGTGGATTTTTAAAAGTAGAAGCTCGAATTGTTCGGGCACAGACCTGGATAGTATTACAGAACTTTGCAGGCTATCTCTGCAGTAGATTGCAACTCCGCCCCCTTTGGCAGTTCTATCTTGTCGGAAAAAGTTGTAGTTGGGGATGGAAATGTCAGGATTTTTGGTGGCCTTCCTAAGCCAGGATTCAGACATGGCTAAGACATCCGGGTTTGCGGAGTGTGCTAAAGCAGTGAATAAAACAAACTTAGGGAGGAGGCTTCTAATGTTAACATGCATGAAACCAAATATTTTACGGTTACAGAAGTTAACAAATGAGAGCGCCTGTGGAATGGGAGTGATGCTGTGGGCGCAACCAGACTAGCAGCAGAGTTTCAACACAAAATTACCCTTTTAGACCCCACTTCTTCCACCCATCCCAATGACCACTCTACTGCTTGTATCTCAGCAGAGAAGAATGACGCCCCGTCAGACAGCCGCCTCAAACTGGGATATCTGAAACCGGGGAACATGCATCCCAAACCCTGCTGTCCCACTGCCTGGATCCTTTCAAATCAAATCAAATGTTATTGGTCACATACACATGGTTAGCAGATGTTAATGTGTGTGGCGAAATGCTTGTGCTTCTAATCAAATCAAATTTTATTAGTCCCCTCAGGGGTGCGAGCTCAGCCCCCTCCTGTACTCCCCGTTCACTCATAATTTCACAGCCAGGCACGACTCCAACACCATCATTACATTTGCCGATGACACATCAGCCTGATCATCGACATTAACGAGACAGCCTATAAGGAGTAGGTCAGAAACCTGGCCGTGTGGTGCCAGGATAATAACCTCTCCCTCAACGTGATCAAGACAAAGGAGATGATTGTGGACTACAGGAAAAAGAGGACTGAACACGCCCCCAATCTCATCGACGGGGCTGCACTGGAGCAGGTTGAGAGCTTCAAGTTTCTTGGTGTCCACATCACCAACAAACTAACATGGTCCAATCACACCATGACAGTCATGAAGCGGGCACGACAAAACAGGAGACTGAAAAAGATTTGGGATGGGTCCTCAGATCCTCAAAAGGTTCTACAGCTGCACCATCACTGCTTGGTATGCTTGCATCACTGCTTGGTATTGCAACTGCTCGTCCTCCGACCGCAAGGCACTACAGAAGGTAGTGCGAACGGCCCAGTAGGCTTCTATCCCCAAGCCATAAGACTCCTGAACATCTAGTCAAATGGCTACCCAGACTATTCACATTGCCCCCCCCCCCCTTCTCCACACCACTGCCACTCTGTTGTCATCTATGCATAGTCACTTTAATTTACTCTACCTACATGTACATACTACCTCAACTAACCGGCACTCCCCTGTAAATATTGTTATTTTTTACTGTTTCTCTTTAATTTCTTGTTACTTTTATCTCTTATTCTTACCTGTATTTTTTTTAAACTGCGCTGTCGGTTAGGATCTCGTAAGTAAACATTTCACTGTAACCTGTTGTATTCGGTGCATGTGACTAATAAAATTGGATTTGATTAGAAGCACAGGCATTTCGCCACACACATTAACATCTGCTAACCATGTGTATGTGACCAATAACATTTGATTTGATTTGAAAGGATCCAGGCAGTGGGACAGCAGGGTTTGGGGTGCATGTTCCCCGGTTTCAGATACACCAGTGGAGGCGGCTGTCTGACAGGGTATCATTCTTCTCTGCTGAGATACAAGCAGTAGAGTGGTCATTGGGATGGGTGGAAGAAATAGCAAGTTGTTGGGGTTTCTTTAGTCCACCTGCCTGCACCTACGGGTGTATATTTCACTCTCCAGCTTGAGAAAGGCAGCAATACGCATTACAGCGTCTAGTGCGCCGGAAACGGAAACGAATAAGAAGAAGCCACCCACATAGATAGAACAATAAGATTTTGTTATACAAATATTTGACAACCATGCGCCTTACTTCCGGTTTCCGCTCCCGCCCCATTCACAGCCATCTTGGTTTTTCTGAACAAAAAAAGGGGGTGAGACAGAAAAACACTGACGGGGAGAAGCATATTAGACACTGTAGAGACTTGACGGAAAGACGGATGTAGTGATACAATACGATATGAAAGGAAAGGGAGCAGGTGAGGTGGAAGAAGACCAGCCGCACCCCGTATACAGCTAACGTTAGCTAGTAGTTAGCCAGCTAAGCTAACTGGCTAACCAGTTCGGTACGGATTAAGTAGCTAGTCAGACAGCTAGCTAGGCGAGATAGCTTATGCTCAGCCCTACCGATTGCCAGCCTGGGACATTGAGAATAAATCAAATTAATCATCGGATGTATGTGAGAAGGAAATCGATGACAATGCATCGTACGTCGATTTGAGATGCTCCATTGAAGAGACCACCACTAACGTTACTATTATTGGATAATTATTTTTTTTCGTAGCTAGAGCGGGATCATAACAAGCCGTGGTAAGTGTTGCAATTTATTGTCAACAATGATGGCTAGCTCGTTAGCGCTATTTAGCCAGTTTGCGATTCTGGCCTTCGCTTGTATTTAGCATCGGAATAGGTTACCTATCAATTGACTGGCCAGCTAGCTAGCTAACCAGCTAACTAGCTTGCTAAACTAACGACTGTATGGTGTTTGCAGACATCCATCGATAGCTAATTAGCCATCATGCTAAACTTAAGTCAGCTGACAGTGACATGCTTGAGCCCAAAAATGTATTGAAACGACCCTGGGTTTATAAGCGCGGATATCGACCCTGCCGCTTGAGCATGCTTTTGGGGCACAGTCGATTGAGCGCTGGACTTCCGGCTAGAAGGCCGATGGTTCGAGACCTGCACCTTGCCTGTTTCTTTACAGTACCATCCTATGCCATTGTCTAATATGGATAACTAGCTAGATAGTTTTCTAAATGACCACACTTATTTGAGCATACACTGACTTGTACACGTGTAGTTTAACAAAGTTGAAAGTGAGTGAGACTCATTGTATATTATAATGTATTCTTAACTGACTTGCCTAGTTAAATACAAATTAAATGCCTTGCGAGGCCAAGCCAAGGTCCTAGTTGAAAATATATCCCATCCTCAACCTAGGGCGAGACCCGGGTTTGAACCCCATCTGTCACTCAAGACCCATTACATGCCATGACACCATAGAAATAAGTGAACGACACATTATGGTTTTATTGTAGCCAAGCATTCCATGACCCAATTCCTTTCTTCCAGAATTAGTTCCTCTAGCTACATGGCTAGAGCAGATTTCGATGCACGGTCCCCCATGTTCATTTACCCACAGTTTAGCTACTAGCTTCCTACTTTACTATGATTCACATCACGCTGTAAAAACGGTGAATACATACTATAACAAAATGGGGGGAAATAGGGAATGGAAATTAGTGTAACATTGAAGAATTGGATCAATTCCAAACCAAAAATATAGGCCATGAATTCACAACAGCTCAATATCTCCCTGGTGTTTATTACTTGACAACACCTATCAGTGATATGCTCAGTGCAGCCACTGATGACATCGCAGTTAACTAGATCAAGATGTAGTTCTTCTGTGCTAACATGAGTCTCGAATTGAGCCCCAATCGACTGTTATTGTGTAACAGAGCGTAGCATATTTAGTATTTTACTCTAAAGCGGTGGGTTTGGTTCACTGGATTTCTATAAAGTCCATATAATGTACAGACATGGCATGTCCTTTCCACACACACCCCACCCCTCTACACACACACGCATGCACACTCACAAACACTTGTCTCACACACATTATTTTAAAGGTTTGCTTTAAAGAGAGCATCCCAAACCCAGTGGGGGCCCAGGGGCGATGTCTTGATGCATTCACTCCAGACTGAATCACTGGAGCTGGTTACGTTAGCTCTGCTCTTTTCTCTCCAGCGGTCACACTCAAAACCAAGACTTGGGCATCAAACTTTCTTTATTTCTTGAAATAAGCTAATCACTGATCTCACGTGTCATGTAGGTGGAAGGCCATGCTCGCACCTATACAACCATGTGAGATCAATTATTATTTTGAGGGAGGGAGGAAGGAGGTGGCATTTGACGAGTGTTTGAATAGGGACTTGGTTGTTTAACGGGATAGTTCATCATCAAAATCTCAATTTGTCCGCTATCTGCAGGTCAAATATCGATCTTGAATGAATGGGAAATATAGGTGCCGGGTAAATCCATTTGAATTCAATCACTTTTTGACAGCATCCCTTTTGATTCAAACTTAACTTTCTATACATGTTTGCCAGTGGAAGATATGGTTAGAAAGTTACTTTTTGGACCTGAATGCCAAAACATTCAGGAGATAAAGCTGCTCAAAGTTGACCCATTTTGCATACTCCACCATACCATGAGACATCGATGTCTTCATCACTGGATAAGATGAACAGCTGAGTTGTCTGTAATTTTAAAAGCTTACAAACATGGTTGTAAAACTATTGTAATATTTGTTTAAAAAATATACAGTACCAGTCAAGTTTACACCTCATTCAATGATTTCTATTTTTACTGTGTTCTACATTGTATAATAATAGTGAAGACATCAAAACTATGAAATAACACATGGAATCATGTAGTAACCAAAAAAGTGTTAAACAAATCAAAATATATTTTAGATTCTTCAAGTACTCACCCTTTGCCTTGATGACAGCTTCATACACTCTTGGCATTCTCTCAACCAGCTTCACCTGGAATGCTTTTCCAACAGTCTTGGAGGAGTTCCCACATATAATGAGGACTTGTTGGCTGCTTTTCCTTCACTCTGCGGTCCAACTCAACCCAGACCATCTCAATTGGGTGGAGGCTGGGTGATCTGATGCAGTACTCCATCACGCTCCTTGGTCAAATAGCCCTTACACAGCCTGGAGGTGTGTTGGGTCATTGTCCTGTTGAGAAACAAATGATTGTCCCAGAAGGGATGGCTTATCGCTGCAGATTTCTAAGTAAATCACTGACACTGTCACCAGCAAAGCACCATGACACCACCACCTCCATGCTTCACAGTGGGAACCACACATGTGGAGATCATCCGTTCACCTACTCCGCGTCTCACAAATACACAGTGGTTGGAACCAAAAATCTCAGAGGTCAACTGATTAGGATTTTTTAACATAGATACCAATTATTGGAGGACCAAAAAAAGCCAATGCTGATGTATAATGACAACTACAACAATACTGAATGAACACTTTTTTATTTTAACTTAATATAATTCATAAAATCTATTTAGTCTCAAATAAATAATGCAACCTGTTCAATTTGGTTTAAATAATGCAAAAACACAGTGTTGGAGAAGAAAGTAAAAGTGCAATATGTGCCATGTAAAAAAGCTAATGTTTAAGTTCCTTGCTCAGAACATATGAAAGCTGGTGGTTCAATATTCCCATTTCTTCAATATTCCCAGTTAAGGAGTTTTAGGTTGTAGTTATTATAGGAATTATGACGCGTCGACTATTTCTTTCTATAACATTTCTATTTGTATATACCTTTGACTATTGGATGTTCTTATAGGCACTTTAGTATTGCCAGCCTAATCTCGGGAGATGATAGGCTTGAAGTCATAAACAGCGCTGTGCTGTTAAATATTGCCTGCTAACATGAATTTATTTTAACTAAATATGCAGGTAAAAAAATATATATACTTCTGTGTATTGATTTTAAGAAAGGCATTGATGTTTATGGTTAGGTACATTTGTGCAAAGATTGTACTTTTTTCGGCAAAGCACTTTTGTTAAATCATCACCCGTTGGGCGAAGTTGAAGTAGACTGTGGTTCGATGATAAATTAATAGGCAACGCATTGATTATATGCAACGCAGGACAAGCTAGTTAACTACATGTGGTTGATGATATTACTAGGTTAACTAGTGATTATGTGAAGATTTATTGTTTTTTTATAAGATAAGTTTAATGCTAGCTAGCAATTTACCTTGGCTCCTTGCAGACACAAGGTCCTTTTGACGCTGCACTCGCGTAACAGGTGGTCAGCCTGCCACAGTTTCCTCGTGGATTGCAATGTAATCGCCCGTAATCGGCATCCAAAAAGGCAGATTACCGATTTGTTGTGTGAACTTGAAATCGGCCCTAATTAATCGGCCATGCCGATTATGGGTCGACCTCTAGTTTGGGCTCATCAGACCAAAGGACAGATTTCCACCGGTTCAATGTCGTGTTACTTGGCCCAAGCAAGACTCTACTTATTATTGGTGTCCTTTAGTAGTGGTTCTTTGCAGCAATTTGAACATGAAGAACTGATTCACGCAGTCTCCTCTGAAAAGTTGATGTTGAGATTCCCTTTGTCTATATTTCTGTGTTTTCAATATGTTTCCTATGGAAGATTGACTGTGTCATTTAAAATGACAGATTACATTTCAAGTCAAAATTCTCTGTGAACCTCCAACCATCTTTGTGGTACCATTTTTGAAAGTTGAAATTTCAATTATATTCACATTTTAGTAAATTTTTCAGTCATAACATGACACCCACCCATTGTGGGCACATAACAAAATTCTGATGATTTAAAATAGGGTCTAAGCTACAACATGCGAATATGAAAATCTGAGTTGACACATTTTTAGATAATTGAAGGTTTAACACGGGTGGGGGGAATGATGTAATTTTTATTTTATAAAAATTAAGTAATTATATAATGTACCGAACAATTTAAACGCAATATACAACCATTTCAAAGATTTTACAGTTAGTTCATAGAAGATCTTCAGTCTATTTAAAATAAATTAGGCCCTCATCTATGGATTTCACGTGACTGGGCAGTGGTGCAGCCGTGGGGGGCCTGGAAGGGTTGGCCCAGCCAATCAGAATGAGTTTTCCCCCACAAGGGCTTTATTACATACATAAATATTCCTCCGTTTCATCAGCTGTCCAGGTTCCTGACCTCAGATGATCCTGCAGGTGAAGAATCCGGATGTGGAGGTCCTGGGCTGGTGGGGTTACACATGGTCTGCGGTTGTGAGGCCGGTTAGACGTAGGGCTGTTATGGTTACCGACTCACCGGCGGTCATGAAGGCAGTCAAATACCATGTGACCGTTTAGTCGCGGTAATTAGGCTTCTACTAGCTCTGATCCTGCGGCTGGTCATTAGTAGCCTACCAAACTTGCTAACTGCCTGTCACTCAGCACTCTATTGTCCCTCATCACTTTGACGTCAGTGCAACTGTATTCAGAAATCTAATCAAATATTTCATGAGAGAAATGTTGAGCAACATGAGCTAACGGCTATGCAATTGCGCGAGAAAAGAGTGATGGTCTCGCTAAAAAAGTGGATCCCATCAGCTTTCTATAGGCTAGGCATACTATATTTGTTTCTGAACTTTCCTAATATTAAGCACATTGCTTATCTTTACAACAGGAGTCTAGCCTACCTGGCTGGCATGAAAATGAACCACGGGAAAAGCGTTCTCCATTCGCTATTTAAGTGCATAGATGACATGTATTTTTTCCCCCTGCCCCTGTTTAGAGACAGGTGCATGACAATGGTCCATTCTAAATCCAAACAAATTTCACACACATATACATACAGTTGAAGTCAGAAGTTTACATACACCTCAGCCAAATACATTTATACTCAGTTTTTCCACAATTCCTGACATTTGATCCTAGTAAACATTCCCTGTCTTTGGTCAGTTAGCATCACCACTTTATTTTAAGAATTTGAAATGTCAGAATAATAGTAGAGAATTATCTATTTCAGCTTTTATTTCTTTCATCACATTCCCAGTGGGTCAGAAGTTTACATACTCAATTAGTATTTGGTAGCATTGCCTTTTAAATGGTTTAACTTGGGTCAAACATTTTGGGTAGCCTTCCACAAGCTTCCCACATTAGGTTTGGTGAATTCTGGCCCATTTCTCCTGACAGAGCTGGTGTAACTGAGTCAGGTTTGTAGGCCTCCTTGCTCGCAGACGCTTTTTCAGTTCTGCCCACACATTTTC
This sequence comes from Oncorhynchus clarkii lewisi, assembly GCF_045791955.1. Lineage (NCBI taxonomy): Eukaryota > Metazoa > Chordata > Actinopteri > Salmoniformes > Salmonidae > Oncorhynchus > Oncorhynchus clarkii. The sequence continues at coordinate 44,843,612 of NC_092150.1, forward strand.
TATAGGATTGAGGTCAGGGTTTGTGATGGCCACTCCAATACCTTGACTTTGTTGTCGTTAAGCCATTTTGTCACAACTTTGGAAGTATGCATGGGGTCATTGTCCATTTGGAAGACCCATTTGCGACCAAGCTTTAACTTCCTGACTGATGTCTTGAGATGTTGCTTCAATATATCCACATAATTTTCCATCCACATGAAGCCATCTATTTTGTGACCAAACAGTTCTATTTTTGTTTCATCAGACCAGAGGACATTTCAGAGGACATTTATCCAAAAAGTACTGCATGTCTCCATGTGCAGTTGCAAACTGTAGTCTGGCTTTGTTATGGCAGCTTCTTCCTTGCTGAGCGGCCTTTCAGGTTGTATCGATATAGGACTTGTTTTAGTGTGGATATAGATACTTTTGTACTTGTTTCCTCCAGCATCTGCACAAGGTCCTTTTGCTGCTGTTCTGGGATTGATTTGCGCTTTTCGCACCAAAGTACGTTCATCTCTAAGAGACAGAACGCGTCTCCTTCCTGAGCGGTATGACGGCTACGTAGTCCCATGGTGTTTATACTTGCTTACTATTGTTTGTACCGATGAATGTGATACCTTCAGGTGTTTGGAAATGGCTCCCAAGGATGAACTGCACTTGTGGAGGTCTACAATTTTTTGGTTGGTTTCTTTTAATTTTTCCCATGATGTCAAGCAAAGAGGCACTGAGTTTGAGAGGTAGGCCTTGAGATATATCCATAGGTATATCCAATTGACTCAAATGATGTCAATTAGCCTATCAGAAGCTTCTAAAGCTTCTACATTTTCTGGAATTTTCCAAGCTGTTTAACGGCACGGTCAACTTAATGTATGTAAACTTTTGACTGGAATTGTTATACAGTGAATTATAAGTGAAATCTGCCTGTAAACAATTGTTGGAAAAATTACTTGTGTCATGCACGAAGTAGATGTCCTAACCGACTTTCCAAAACTATAGTTTGTTAACCAGAAATTTGTGGAGTGGTTGAAAAGCGAGTTTTATTGACTCCAACCTAAGTGTATGTAAACTTCTGACTGCAACTATTTATTTTTTATTTAGTAAATGTAAAGACATTTTTAAATCAACAATAGTCTGATGGGCGACAATATTAGCCTATCACTTTTAAATTATGTATAAATGCCTTTTTTTGTGCGACTTTTTCGAATCATAGTCGCACCCATAGACCTATGTTTTCCTTTACAAGGGGTGTAGGGCCTAACTGGCATAAGCAGAGCGTGAGTTTAAAGTTTGGGGTAGATAATTTTCACCTTAAAAATGCACCTTTTATAATCAAAGCATTACATGCATAATTGCATTTGTGGTCACTTTTGATTATGTGGTTTTCCAGCTAATAGAACATTTGTGCTTATTTTTGATGCTATTGGTTAGGGTTCCACATTTTGGAATATTCAGAATGGTAACTTTCTGTCGGAATTAACAGGAATATATGGGAATTAATGGAAAAATATGCAAAGTAATATTAATGCCATTTAAATGTAATGTTTTTTTGCATTGGACATGTTTACCATATCATATGGAGACAAACATAAACCTTTTATCTTATAAGTAGACATATTTGCAAATTATTAAATCCTTCAAATAGGAAAAAACAAACAATTTAGCAACCAGTTGGTAGCAGAACTTTAATTAAATGAGTTGACTCTTCACATGGGATGATTTCACTGAACAACAAAAGGGAATATTGAATGATCCCCAGTGATCCCATCGCATCTCCCAAATACATTTTCAACATCTGTAAAATGGTAGTCTAGAAACTAAGGCTTTGGTTGTCTTCCTCTCAGGCTTCCATGTTTTCTCCCTTGACCTCCTCAATGTCCACCTCTTGAATATCAGACTTTGAGGCCTCATCTTCAGTGTCACTTTCCAACCTTGTTGAGGATGGCTTGTTGTCAGGTCCAAAAAGCCTCAAATTTGCCCAGATGGCCACCAATTTTTCAACCCTTGTATTGGTCAGCCTGTTGCGTGCTGTGTGTGTTCCCAAAAAAGGACCAGTTGCGCTCTGAGGCGGCTGGGATTTGGAGGGGGAAAGAGCCTCAGATCCACAAAGTCCTTTCCACCAGGTGGCTGATGAGATATGTTGGCACAATTGTCATATTGCATCTCCATCCCAAAGCCCTTGCTTGGAAGTGTACTTTGCCAGACTGCCAAGAACCTTGCCCTCATCCAGGCCAAGGTGGCGAGACACGGTAGTGATGACTTCTCTGCACCAGACATGATGCTCTTGCCAGCATACCTGAGGTCCAACATGTACACTGCAGTGTGTAGGGCTTCAGGCAAAAGTCTTCACGCTTTTTGATGTATTTCAGAACTGCAATTTGCTCTGCTTGGAGCAGTAGTGAAGTGGGCAGGGCAGTACGGATTTCTTCTCTTACATCTGCAAGCAGAGTCTGAACTAGAGGTCGACCGATTAATCGGAATGTCCGATTAATTAGGGCCGATTTCAAGTTTTCATAACAATCGGAAATCGGTATTTTTGGGCGCCGATTTTGCCGATATTATTTTTTTTCACCTTTTATTTAGTCTTTATTTAACTAGGCAAGTCAGTTAAGAACACATTCTTATTTTCAATGACGGCCTAGGAACGAGGCAGAACGACAGATTTTTACCTTGTCAGCTCGGAGGATTCAATCTTGCAACCTTACAGTTAACTAGTCCAACGCTCTAACCACCTGCCTCACGAGGAGCCCGCCTGTTACGCGAATGCAGTAAGCCAAGGTAAGTTGCTAGCTAGCATTACATTTATCTTATAAAAAACAATCAACGACTGTCGTTGCACCAATGTGTACTTTACCATAAACATCAATGCCTTTCTTAAAATCAATCAAAGTATATTTTTTAAAACCTGCACATTTAGCTAAAATAAATCCAGGTTAGCAGGCAATATTAACCAGGTGAAATTGTGTCACTTCTCTTGCATTCATTGCATGCAGAGTCAGGGTATATGCAACAGTTTGGGCCGCCTGGCTCTTTGCGAACTAATTTGCCAGAATTTTACGTAATTATGACATAACATTGAAGGTTGTGCAATGTAACAGGAATATTTCGACTCATGGATGCCACCCGTTAGATAAAATACTGAACGGAATAAACGTTTTGTTTTCGAGGTGATAGTTTCCGGATTTGACCTAAGGCTCGTATTTCTGAATCTGTGGAAAGAACTGAAAACTGCTGTTCACAAATGCTCTCCATCCAACCTCACAGAGCTCGAGCTGTTTTGCAAGGAGGAATGGGAAAAAATGTCAGTCTCTCGATGTGCAAAACTGATAGACATACCCCAAGCGACTTACTGCTGTAATCGCAGCAAAAGGTGACGCTACAAAGTATTAACTTAAGGGGGCTGAATAATTTTGCACGCCCAATTTTTCAGTTTTTGATTTGTTAAAAAAGTTTGAAATATCCAATAAATGTCGTTCCACTTCATGATTATGTCCCACTTGTTGATTCTTCACAAAAAATACAGTTTTATATCTTTATGTTTGAAGCCTGAAATATGGCAAAAGGTCGCAAAGTTCAAGGGGGGCGAATACTTTCGCAAGGCACTGTATGTATATATACACACACATACACACACAAATGTGTACTATATATATATATATATATATAAATCTGAAAATCGGCCGATTAATCGGTATCGCCCTTTTTGTCCTCCAATAATCGGTATCGGCGTTGAAAAATCATAATCGGTCGACCATTAGTCTGAACATCAAACAGGATGGCATTGTTTCCCTCAATCTGGGCAATGGCTACTGCTATAGGTTTCAGGCTGCTTACCACTCTCTCCCAAAATACATCATCCAGGAGGATCCTCTTGATGTGGCTGTCCATATCGGCAGACTGTGATATGGCCATTTCTTGGAGAGACTGTCAAACATGATGACAACACCACTCCAACGGGTGTTGCTGGGAAGCTTCAACGTTATGCTCTTATTCTTCTCACTTTGCTTGGTGAGGTGGATTGCTGCTATAACTTGATGACCCTTCACATACCTAAACATTTCCATGGCTCTCTTGTAGTGTATCCATGGTTTTCAGTGCCATGGTGTCCTTGAGGAGCAGATTCAATGCATTAGCATCACAGCCAATGGGTGTGATGTGAGGTTAGGAATCCTCCACTTTAGACCAAGCAAGCATCATGTTTGGCAGCATTGTCTGTCCCCAATGCAAATACCTTCTGTGGTCCAAGGTCATTGACTGCCTTGAGCTCATCTGCAATGTAAAGACCGGTGTGTCTGTCCCTTGTGTCTGTGCTCTTGTTGAATACTGATTGAGGGGTGGAGATGATGTAGTTAGTTATTCCTTGCCCACGAATATTTAACCACCCATCAGAGATGATTGCAATAGTCTGCTTTCTCTATGATTTGCTTGACCTTCACTTGAACTCTGTTGAACTCTGCATCCAGCAAATGAGTAGATAAAGCATGTCTGGTTGGAGGGGTGTATGCTGGGCGAAGAACATTCAGAAATCACTTCCAATACACATTGCCTGTGAGCATCAGAGGTGAACCAGTTACATACACAGCTCGAGCAAGACCTTCATCAGCATTTCTCTGACTACCTTCCTCCATGGAGTCAAAAAAACTTCTGATCACAGGAGGACCATGAGCTGTTGCTATCGATAAGGTGTCTGATTCATCATTTTCACCTTGAATAGAAGTAGATGGACTTTTGTCAGAGGTTGCTTGTTGTGAGCGCTGAGGGAACTTTATGCACTTGACCAGATGATTCTGCATCTTTTTTGAATTATTCACATATGATTTGGCACAGTATTTGCACATGTACACAGCTTTTTCTTCTACATTAGCTGCAGTGAAATGTCTCCACACATCAGATAGTGCCTGTGGCATTTTCCTGTAAAGATTAGAAAAATAATGAGTAAAAAAAAAAAAAAAAAAATCCATGTACAGATAATTGGTTAAGCAGTTAGATTAAACAACTGCTTTGTAAGATAAATGTTTAAAATGAAACCTGTATGGAAACAGGCTAAAAACCCACATGGTAGCAAAAACTAACTAGCAGAAATTGTTAACTTGTTATAAATTATTTAAACACACTTTTCTATAGGCTACTATTTACTAGTTAACACAAAATCATGTATGTCATATAACTTATATTCACCCAGTATTGTAATCAAAACTTACCAGAAAGCATGTAGTCCTTGTCTGACTAGTGGTGTGGGCTCAATAGCATCTCATTAGTGTGCAAGGTCTTGAGAATCAGCTGCACATGTGATGGAAGAATGCACTGTACATGCAGAGGTTTGCAATTCCATTCAATTGGTTGTAGTTTAAACAAAATATGCCACAAGATCTAGAATTGCCTTGTGTTTCCCACAAAAAAAGGTTGAATTTAACCTCTCTAGGGTATGTGGGACGCACCTGGCCAACATCCAGTGAGATTGCAGAGCGCCAAATTCAAATACAAAAATACTAATTATTACATTTCAGAAAATATAAAACTATTTTACATTGGTTTAAAGATTAACTTCTTGTGAATCCAACCACAGTGTCAGATTTAAAAAATGCTTTACGGCGAAAGCATACCTTACAATTATTTAAGAACATAGCCCAGCAGACAAATCATTACAAACAGTAACCAGCCAAGTAAAAGAGTTACACAAGTCAGAAATAGAGAGAAAATTAATCACTTACCTTTGATGATCTTCATATGTTTGCACTCAGAAGACATTAATTTATTCAAATGTTCCTTTTGTTCGATAAAGTCTCTCTTTATATCCGAAAACCTCAGTTTTGTTAGAATTTTCTTCAGTAATCCACAGGCTCAAACGCAGTCGCAACAGGCAGACACAAAAATCCTAATTGTATCCGTAAAGTTCATAGAAACATGTCAAACAATGTTTATATTCAATCCTCAGGTTGTTTTTAGCCTAAATAATCGATAATATTTCAACCGGACAATAACGTCGTCAATATAAAAGGTAAACAAGAAAGGCACTCTCTCTGGTCACGCGCATGGAAAAAGCTCTGTGACACGGCAGGGTCCACTCATTCAGACTGCTCTTACTCCCTCATTTTTCAGAATACAAGCCTGAAACGATTTCTATAGACTGTTGACATCTAGTGGAAGGCAATTTGAGTCCTAAGTCAATGGATACTGTAATGGCATTGGATAGAAAACTACAAAACCAAAAAATAAACTACTTCCTGAATGGATTTTTCTCAGCTTTTTGCCTGCCAAATCAGTTCTGTTATACTCACATTATTTTAACAGTTTTGGAAACTTTAGAGTTTTCTATCCAAATCTACTAATTATATGCATATCCTATCTTCTGGGCCTGAGTAGAAGGTAGTTTAATTTGGGCATGCTTTTCATTCAAAATTTCAAATGCTGCCCCCTATCCTAGAGAAGTTAAGCAACATTCCCAAAATTCCCGGGCTTAACTTCCCATGGAAAATTTCCTGGAAGTCTTCCAACCCTACTAGTGGTTGTATTAATTTGAAATCTATCGCATCCCACAACTGTGCAAGACTGTTTGGAATATTTTTTATTTCTTGCACAGCATATAATAGGTCTTCTTTTGTACTGTGGGGGATAGTAGATTGACAGTCTAGTGCTTTTGCTGTTCATTAGGCCTCCTCATCTTGTTGGTTGATGAAAAGTAAATGTGGACAGTTCTTCCAATATCTTCAATATGCACCTCGGAATTAGATAAGGGCACGCTCAGTTGCATATTCAATGGGTCTGTCTTCACTTGTAGCCTATGAGAAAGACTCCACCATGTGATGGAGAGCAATGTGAGTGAGAGGTGCTTCGGAGCGCGCAGCACTCCAGGCCAAGGTTACAACGCAGCACTCCAGGCCAAGGGCACACTGGCCACAAAAGGCATGGATTTTCTTAGGGTGCATTGCAGCCACACAAAGGGGATGCCGCCAGGAAATTTGAAGCATGATCAAGTTCTTGTCAAATTGTGAATGAGACTGAAGTGTGTGTGGGTGTGTAGCCTGCGCAAAAAAAAACAAAGCAGAGCTCATGCCTTTCAAGCAACTTTTTTCAAATCATCGTTAGTCGCATCATGCAGCCTTACCATGTATTAAACATCAAAACGTATAGCCCAACGTTTGTAGAGCAACTAAAGTTAACACATTAATAAATCTAAATTAAGCATATAGGTGTGCCTATTTCTTTGTTTATCTGACGTGTATACCTATATAACGAAGGTACATGACGTAATGACGCTACGTACATTTTGCGCTACACTTGCAATACAGCATTCCTAAACTACCCCACAATGTCTGTGTGGATCGAGTAGTCAACAAGTCAAGCAGTCATTTGAAAGAGTAACAAAATTTCAGCGAGACAACTCAAAGGTGAAATCCATTAACGCCAAGATAATGGAATTCATTGCCCTTGACAATCAACCGTTCTCTGTCGTGGGTGATGTTGGCTTTCGGCGACTGGTCGAGCACCTTATAGTTAACTAGTCCAACGCAATAACGACCTGCCTCTCTCTCGTTGCACTCCAAGGAGACTGCCTGTTACGCAAATGCAGTAAGCCAAGGTAAGTTGCTAGCTAGCATTAAACTTATCTTATAAAAAAACAATCAATCATAATCACTAGTTAACTACACATGGTTGATGATATTACTAGATATTATCTAGCGTATCCTGTGTTGCATATAATCTGACTGAGCATACTTGTATCTGACTGAGCGGTGGTAGGCAGAAGCAGGCGTGTAAACATTCATTCAAACAGCACTTTCGTGTGTTTTGCCAGCAGCTCTTCGTTGTGCGTCAAGCATTGCGCTGTTTATGACTTCAAACCTATCAACTCCCGAGATGAGGCTGGTGTAACCGAAGTGAAATGGCTGGCTAGTTAGCTCGCGCTAATAGCGTTTCAAACTTCACTCGCTCTGAGCCTTGGGGTGGTTGTTTACCTTGCTCTGCATGGGTAACGCTGCTTCGAGGGTGGCTGTTGTCGTTGTGTTCCTGGTTCGAGCCCAGCGAGGAGAGGGACGGAAGCTATACTGTTACACTGGCAATACTAAAGTGCCTATAAGAACAACCAATAGTCAAAGGTTCATGAAATACAAATGGTATAGAGGGAAATAGTCCTATAATAACTACAACCTAAAACTTCTTACCTGGGAATATTGAAGACTCATGTTAAAAGGAACCACCAGCTTTCATATGTTCTCATGTTCTGAGCAAGGAACTGAAACATTAGCTTTCTTACATACCACATATTGCACTTTTACGTTCTTCTCCAACACTTTGTTTTTGCATTATTTAAACCAAATTGAACATGTTTCATTATATACTTGAGTCTAAATTGATTTTATTGATGTATTATATTAAGTTCAAATAAGTGTTTAATTCAGTATTGTTGTAATTCTCATTATTACAAATACATAAAAAATAATAATCAGCCGATTTAATCGGTATCGGCTTTTTTGGTCCTCCAATAATCTGTATCAGCGTTGAAAAAATATAATCGGTCGACCTCTAACACTACCAAGTGCGCTATTTTTCTGATGTTGCCCTACCGGAATTACACAGTAATCGCATCCTTGCTATTATTTTCACAACATACATACTATGGAATGCCGTTTGGGTCTTTGCATGTCAAAAATAAAGTAGCAATGTCAAAGCTGTACAAAAAAGTCAGCAAACACCGGCCACGGTTAACTCTACCAAGTGCGCTATTGTGTTTACAATTCTGTTTTTGTAATAAAGCATTATTTTTTTGACCGCAACTTCTGGGGTAGCTAGCTTTAGCTTGGTACCTAGCTAGCACCAATACAACCAGCCTGAAAACAATGACCAGTGGAAACTGCAGTCATTTTCATTATTCTTAGCAATGATTTAGGAATCCTTGTTAGTAAGTATTAGCTAGGTTGTCACTTGTTGGTCGCCTATTGAATTGGAACTTCAGTAAATTAAATAACTAGCCAGCTACTTAACCTTGTTGCCCTAAGCTAATGTTATAAGCAGCCAACTAACGTAATCTGCCTAGTGAGGCTCCACCGGACCGGGTTATGTGTTGTGAAGCTAGCCACAATAAGGATTAGGCACAATAGTGGAATTTGTGGTTTGCCTTCTAAATAAAACTATGTCATTAACAGATGCGAATTAATACAAATAGTAGAATTATGCCATACTTTTTTTGGAGGCTAACCGCAAAGTCCACTATTGTGGCTAATCCTTTTTGCAGCTAGCTTCACATGGATGGATCCGACCACCATTAATCAAATCCGAACTGTCTTATAAATTAGGGTTATTTTAGATGATGACACAGATTGTTGTTTTGCTATGTTTTTGGGGAACAATATTGCATCCATGAGCTAGCTTTTTTTATGACGGCACTCTCGGTGTGCGAGACAACTTTACCAGCATCATAGCATACGTATCGATGAATCGTTGTGACATATGAAATACGAGTGATTGTGTAATAACTATGCGAAAAAATTATGAACGCGTTAAATTATGTGACGTGTGGTCTTATTCAGGTCCTGATTGGTCAACAAACTTATTTTACACGTGGATTTTTAAAAATAGTGTTAAATAGTATATTTTTGACACGCAAAGACCCAAACGGCGTTCCATAGAAATCCTGGTTGAGAATGAAACTGAACAAATGAACAACGATACTTCACAGCCAGTAAGTGAAAGAGATACATTTTTATTCTGTTTTACTGTTATTGGGGACATGCGTAAATGCAAAAAAAAAACTTTTTGTCAGTGTGGTTGGTGTGTGTGTGTTGACCTTTTTGTATCTTAAATGTATCTAGGTAAGTCAGTTAAGAACAAATTCTTATTTGCAATGACGCCCTGCCCCATCCAAACCCAGACGACGCTGGGCCAATTGTGCGCCACCCTATGGGACTCCCAATCACGTCCGGATGTGATACAGCCTGGATTCAAACCAGGGACTGTAGTAACGCCTCTTGCACTGCGATGCAGTGCCTTATACCGCTGCGTCCATGTGTGTGTGCGTTAACTATTTAACTGTACTAGAATGCTTAAAAGGCCGCTAAAATTTTAAATATTGCTATCGTTTTTTTTGGCAAAGAAAATATTGGATATCGGTATCAGCCAAAAATGTCATATCGGTGCATCACTACTATAAAATGCCACTTTAAGCAAATCTTGAGCTAGTGTAATGAGCTTGTGTAACCCACAGCAATTTGGCATAGCCAGATCAGGACCTAACGTAAGGACAACTCCGAGTATGCTTTTCTGCGCTTCTGAAATAGACTACATTTTCTTCATATCATGTTTCTTTAGACTTGTCTAAAATAAATAACAGATTTATTGTCAAGGTGTAGGCTATATTACATGGATTTATTATATTTTTTTAAATGTAGATGTTCCAAAGGTCGCCATCAGTGGCTTGTAGGCTATGTGTGGAAGCCAGGAGATGCTAAATGTGTTTTGTTTTTAACGGTCAATTCCCCTGAGACCAACAGTTATTTGCTTGACAATCATCGGCAGACTAAATTTCGTGACCGCCACAGTCCTAGTTGGTCTACTGTTATTTCTCTAAAATGACGTTTCAGGCAGCTTGTGGTCGGGAAATGTATGTTAAATTCTCTGGCAGCCGCTCTGTTGGACATTCCTGCAGTCACCATGCCAATTGCACACTCCCTCAAAAATGTTGACATGTGTGGCATTGTTGTTTGACACAACTGCACATTTTAGAGTGGCCTTTTATTCTCCACAGCACAAGGTGCACCTGTAATGATCATGTTGTTTAATCAGCTTCATGATAGGCCACACCTGTCAGGTGGAAGTTCAACTATGTTTAATTGAAAAGGATCAGTCCGTGTTGATAGGTAGCAAACACAGGATTTTATTGTAATTTCAGAATTTCCATAATATCTGCAGTAACTGTGTAATGTTTCACAGTATTACTTACCTGTCAGTGTTGTGATTGGCTGTTGATTTCTCACGCCTTAGCGGCATCTGTTCTGAATATGTGGCTGTGTTTTCTGGGTTTGAGCCTTTTACTTTCGGTGTTGGTCCACCAGCTTCAAACAGCTGTAAAAACAATATTTTCTGCTATTGGAAATGTTTCTAGCGATTTAGGTGGTACAATGATTCCCTATTCCCTACACTATTCATTGCTTGTTTTCTCACAGAAACTGAAATTGAGCAAGCAGTGTATAATTGTAGCAACAAGGAAATGAGTGCGATTTCCACTAGATAACACAGCCAGAAAGTCGAAACAGCTTTTCCAGTTTAACAGTGGGAGAAATCAATAGGCGAATATCACAGCCAATCAAAACACTGGCGTGGAAGTAATACTGTGAAACACTATAATTCCACAATCCCTGCAGATATATTATGGCCATTTTATGAAATTTCAATGTAAAAATAAAATCCTATGTGTAGCACCTTAAGTTATGAGTAAACCATGTCTCTGCTCTCACAGCACTTTGATTTACAGTTACAGAGGGACTGTTGTGTGTGTGTGCGCGCACATGCCATGCGGGCTGTAGTGAAAGTTTGTGTATCCCTCACCATAATATGTACGCAAGCACTCTCTGCCGAGGGTTGAAACGAGTTCTACATTTTTAATATGGGTTTGTTATTAAGTGCACTTTGTGAGAACTAACCTCCCTCTCTTTCGGTTTCTCTCCTCTCTCCGCACTTGTTCTCTGCCTTTCTATCTCTATACCCTTCTTTACTCCTCTTCCTCTCTCTACCTCTTCCTCTATTCCCCTACCCTTCTCTCTCTACCTTATCTTCTGCATTTTCTCTTCCACTCTCTTCTGTCCTTCTCACTTTCTTTTTTCTCACACTTTTCCCACCATATCCACATCCCCCCGCTCTTTTTAAAAATGTTTTTTTCCCTCATAATTTTCTCTTTCTGTCCACCAGGCCCTGGCTATGCCCTCGAGTGTGCGGGCGGGCAATCTAAAGGACCCGGATGTGGCTGAGCTCTTCTACAGAGATGACCCCGAGAAGCTTTTCGCTGACCTCCGAGAGATCGGCCATGGCAGTTTCGGGGCCGTCTACTTCGTAAGGGGACCTTATATTAGGGGGAGGGGAGAGTCTTGATTAAGAAAGTGTGTGCGTTTGCTCTCCTTATCAAAGTGTGTAACAAGGTGTTTTGAGAGTTTGTATGAAGCGTGTCTGTCCTTCTCGATGCTGTGTCCGACAGGCCCGAGATGTGCGCAACAACGAGGTGGTGGCCATCAAGAAGATGTCCTACACCGGCAAGCAGTCCAACGAGGTGAGCCAACGCGCGCACACACTTAAGTTTAGGAATAGAAACAGATCTGTTAGCGCTTGGCTGGAACAAAAGCCTGCACACTCAGGACCCTTACATAGGCTTTTCAAGGATGTTTAGGGACAATTCTAAGCCAATCTACTTTTTTGTCTATTTTCCATGATTCCCTGTGACATGATGTTAAGTATTAACCCCTACTCTCTCGTTCTCCTCAGAAATGGCAGGATATCATCAAGGAGGTGAAGTTCCTCCAGAAGCTCCGTCATCCCAACACCATCGAGTACAGAGGATGCTACCTCAGAGAACACACAGCATGGGTCGGTATTAGCAGTGTGTGTGCTCCCAGTACACTATTTGAGTGTGTACTAATAATCTGTCCCCCCCTCCCTCAGCTGGTGATGGAGTACTGTTTAGGCTCCGCCTCCGATCTTCTAGAAGGTTAGTACACCAGAGACCAACTGCAGGGATTATTTTGAGTCATGTTTAAGGGCGTTTAGCATGTTTTTGAAGCTTTGTATATAACTAGACTTTTTCTCCCTCTTTCTCCCTCTTTCTGTGTGTCTCTGTGTGTCTCTGTGTGTCTCTGTGTGTCTCTGTGTGTCTGTAGTTCACAAGAAGCCATTACAGGAGGTGGAAATAGCTGCTATTACCCATGGTGCACTACTGGGCTTGGCCTATCTTCACTCCCACAACATGATCCATAGGTAATATTATAAAAATATATGCCATTTTAGCAGATGCTTTTATCCAAAGTCAAATAACTACTACAGCCTCTTGGTCCATGCTACTGTGTTGTCCATATGCTGTCACTGTGCAGTGTCTTAGAGCAATTCTGGCCGTTCGATTCCAGTTCTGTTTTCAATGCTATGTCTTTCAGTCTAGTCTGTCATCAGGGATTTTACTCAGTGTCGTTTCAATAATCATTCCGTTGTGGCCTTAATAGCCTGGGCTCATTTTCCTGATAGCGATGGAGCTTAGGCTTACAAGTGTTTTAACTATGGATCTTTCCGACAATGGCCGAAGATGTAACATGAGTTTTTCCAAAACACCACTACAAGTGCATCGTTGGAGCATGTGTCGTCACTAATAGGATCGAAAGAAAAGGAGCGCTGCTCTCGGAACAGCTTTCTCCATTCAAATATTTCCTTAACTTTCAAATTATTTCACAATACTGACGCAGAGAAAGAGAGATTACCACCTACGGCTGCAAATATTGAGGCAGTTTACTCCAATGCTTACCCAATAAAAATGCAAAAAAATCACAGATTTGGCACATAATATATTGAGACAAGTTATACACTGGTAGCCTACAAGTAGCAAAATAAAACTCAATTGATTGAACATGAAATGTATTTTGATATGATTGAAATAGGCCTATAGCTTACTGTTTATATTTTTGAGCATTCAACTCTGTTTTCATTCGAAGCATATTTTTATACGTTGCTTGTTTGTATTAATTGTAAAGACATTGGCAACGTATTTGTAGTCAACTTTGTTCTGAAGTTTTCGCAGTCACAGAGATGCGGATAAACCACGTGATTCTGTTTTAGCTGAGATCTGTGTATAAAGTGATTCGGGAGGGCAAAAAAAGCATGTAATGACACAATTAGCTGTTCTACAAGTGGTCTGAGGTAGGCGTTAGATTACGAGCACTTTCAAGTACAACGTTAATAACAATTGCTTGGCGATTTAACCATTCCCCTATGAAGGTTCTAACGATGAACTTAACCTTAAGATGCTTTTGAGAAACCAGGCCCTGTCTTCTTCTATACCATATACAGTGGGGCAAAAAAAGTATTTAGTCTGCCACCAATTGTGCTCCCACTTAAAAAAAGTATTTAGTCTGCCACCAATTGTGCTCCCACTTAAAAAGATGAGAGAGTCCTGTAATTTTCATCATAGGTACACTTCAACTATGACAGACAAAATGAGAAAAAAAGAAAATCACATTGTAGGATTTTTAATGAATTTATTTGTAAATTATGGTGGAAAATACGTATTTGGTCACCTACAAACAAGCAAGATTTCTGGCTCTCACAGACCTGTAACTTATTATTTAAGAGGCTCCTCTGTCCTCCACTTGTTACCTGTATTAATGGCACCTGTTTGAACTTGTTATCAGTATAAAATACACCTGTCCACAACCTCAAACAGTTACACTCAAAATGATCACAAGAACGGTGAGCAAAAATCCCAGAACCACACGGGGGGACCTAGTGAATGACCTGCAGAGAGCTGGGACCAAAGTAACAAAGCCTACCATCAGCAAGGGCATTGAAGATGAAACGTGGCTGGGTCTTTCAGCATGACAATGATCCCAAACACACCGCCTGGGCAACGAAGGAGTGGCTTCGTAAGAAGCATTTCAAGGTCCTGGAGTGGCCTATCCAGTCTCCAGACCTCAACCCCATAGAAAATCTTTGGAGGGAGTTGAAAGTCCGTGTTGCCCAGCAACAGCCCCAAAACATCACTGCTCTAGAGGAGATCTGCATGGAGGAATGGGCCAAAATACCAGCAACAGTGCTGTGCTGTGCTGTGAAAACCTTGTGAAGACTTACAGAAAACGTTTGACCTCTGTCATTGCCAACAAAGGGTATATAACAAAGTATTGAGATCAACTTTTGTTATTGACCAAATACTTATTTTCCACCATAATTTGCAAATAAATTCATAAAAAATCCTACAATGTGATTTTCTGGATTTTTTTTCTCATTTTGTCTGTCATAGTTGAAGTGTAGATATGAAAATTACAGGCCTCTCATCTTTTTAAGTGGGAGAACTTGTACAATTGGTGGCTGACTAAATACTTTTTTGCCCCACTGTATGCTATATAGGGTATGTCACTATTGCAAAAGAGGTTTCTAGCCTTAACCTTTCTAGGGCAGGCGTTCCGCTAGCGGAACCCCTCGACAACATTCAGCTGAAAAAACAGTGCGCTAAATTAAAAAATATTTTTTTCAAAATATGTAACTTTCACACATTAACAAGTCCAATACAGCAAATGAAAGAAACTTCTTGTTAATCTACCCATCGTGTCCGATTTCAAAAATGCTTTATAACGAAAGCACAACATATGATTGTTATATCACCGCCATGTCAAGAAAACACAGCCATTTTTCCAGACAAAGATAGGAGTCACAAAAAGCAGAAATATAGATCAAATTAATCACTAACCTTTGATGATCATCAGATGACACTCATAGGACATCATGTTACACAATACATGTATGTTTTGTTCAATAATGTGCATATTTATATCCAAAAATTTCAGTTTACATTGGCGCGTTACATGCAGTAATGTTTTGATTCCAAAACATCTGGTGATTTTGCAGAAATACTCATAATAAACATTGATAAAAGATACAACTGTTATTCACAGAATTAAAGATAGACTTCTCCTTAATGCAACCGCTGTATCTCATAAAGCATAATCTGAGAACGGCGCTCAGAGCCCAATCCAGCCAGAGAAATATCTGCCATTTTGGAGTCAACAGAAGTTAGAAATAACACCATAAATATTAACTTACCTTTGATCTTCATCAGAAGTCACTCCCAGGAATCCCAGTTCAACAATAAATGACTGATTTGTTCCATAAAGTCCATCATTTATGTCTAAATAGCCACTTGTTGTTAGCGTGTTCAGCCCAGTAATCCATCTTCATGAGGCGCAAGCACTACGTCCAGACAAAAACTCAAAGTTCCATTACAGGTCGTAGAAACAAGTCAAACGATGTATGGAATCAATCTTTAGGATGTTTTTAACATAAAACATAAATAATGTTCCAACCGGAGAATTCCTATGTCTGAAGAAAAGCACTGGAACGAGAGGTAACTCTGTCAGGAGCGCGCGTCACGAGCCTGAGACACTCTTTCAGACCACTGACTCAAACCGGTCTCATGAGCCCCTCATTTATAGTAGAATCCTCATTCAAGTTTCTAAAGACGGTTGACATCTAGTGGAAGCCGTAGGAAGTGCAACTTTATCCATATCCCACTGTGTATTCTGTAGGCCAAGCTTTGAAAAACTACAAACTTCAGATTTCCCACTTCCTGGTTGGATTTTTCTCAGGTTTTCGCCTTCCATATGAGTTCTGTTATACACAGACCTCATTCCAGCAGTTTTAGAAACTTCAGAGTGTTTTCTATCCAATACTACTAATAATATGCATATATTAGCATCTGGGACAGAGTAGGAGGCAGTTCACTCTGGGCACGCTATTCATCCAAAAGTGAAAATGCTGACCCCTATCCCAAAATAGTTTTAAGGGTCTTTCCTGGTTAAGGGTTAAATCAGGGGTATATATGATTATTATAATTTTTTTAGGGGGTGGAAATTATCATTGGTTAAGGAAACACTCCAGGCCGCTCTTGAGTGTCTACAATTGTATAGAAAGTATGCAGAAATTATAATGGACCTATATACTATATATACATTATTTATTTATTTTCAAATAACTGCCCTTTTTCTGTCCTGCAAATTAATTTTAACAAACAAATCGGTCCCTTTTAAAATCTGTGTGGCCCTCTGTTGAATTTTGAAATCCCGTTGTGGCCCTCGAGCCAAAACTTTTGCCCACCCCTGGTTTAATTGAATATGTTCAACGTTGTTATCTCTGCGCTGTGTCAACATTGTTTTTGTCACATTGTGTTAACAGTGCTCCTCTCCTCTCAGGGATGTGAAGGCAGGGAACATCCTCCTGACAGAGCCTGGCCAAGTGAAGCTGGGAGACTTTGGCTCTGCCTCCATTGTTGCCCCCGCCAACTCCTTTGTAGGAACCCCCTACTGGTGAGGAGATAGTACTGCAAACTGTGGACTATTCAATTCCTTGTGGGCCAAATTGCTGCTGGTTTTCTCCTGTGAATCTCCAAATCCTCCCCCACCCCCTGCCCTACACACAAGGGATGGTACACTATTTTTAACCAGTGGCTGATTATAAAGGGATGATTCACTCTTTTTCCAGGATGGCTCCGGAGGTGATCCTAGCGATGGACGAGGGTCAGTACGACGGCAAGGTGGACGTCTGGTCTCTGGGCATCACCTGTATAGAGCTGGGTAGGCATCGCCAGGGCAAGAAACCACTCTAGGATCTTCATGGCAACAAACTATTCACAATCTCTATGGTACTGTAGAGAGGGAATGCCGCCCTTGGACACCACATCAAGAAAGAAATCTAACAATGTAGTATAATAAAGGAAATATGAAGGTGTCTTGGCAAATGGCTCCACAGTGAACTTTGACCCCAGGCCCTCAGTGTGACCCCTGTCTGAGTGGTCTGACCAAATCCCTAACCCCTGGGAGTTGGTAATAGTCTATGTTGTGTATGTTTGTCCCGGCATTGTTACTGGGTTTTAAGAGACTCAGCGCTAAGCTCCTTTGGCTGTTAGCTAACATGTCTTCTCTCTCCCTCCTCTCTCTATCACTTGTTACTTTCTCTCTATCTCCCTTTCCTTCTCTCGATTGATCTCTCTTCTTTTTATACCCTTTCTCTTTCTCTCCCTCTCTCCCTTTAGCGGAGAGGAAGCCTCCTCTGTTCAATATGAATGCTATGAGTGCCTTATACCACATCGCCCAGAACGAGAGCCCCATCCTAGCGTCCAATCACTGGTGAGCGTCACTCTCCCTCATGTACATTTCTCCACTCACTTATCGGTCTGTCATTCACCTAACTGCCTCTCTCTTGCTTAACTCTTGAACTCCTTTTTTTCTTGAGCTCTCCTTTACATCACTGTCTCGTTGTCTCCTTTACATCACTGTCTCGTTGTCTCTTAACGCTCTTTCGCTCACTCACCAGCTCTCTCACGCATCAGCTCTCTTTCTGTCTTCTCTCTGACTGAACTCTGTTCTCTCTCGTGCCGTAGGTCTGATTATTTCCGTAACTTTGTGGACTCCTGTCTACAGAAGATTCCACAAGACAGGCCTATCTCCGATGTGTTGCTGAATGTAAGAGTGCAGCACAAACACCTTTTTCTTGTTCCTCCTCTCTTCCTCAATTTCTCTCTCTAACTCTTTGCACTCCCCCCCTGTCTGTAGCACCGGTTTCTGTGTCGTGAGCGTCCCCTAACGGCGGTGATGGACCTCATAGCGAGGACCAAGGACGCAGTGCGGGAGCTGGACAACCTTCAGTACAGGAAGATGAAGAAGATCCTCTTCCATGAAGCCCACAACGGACCCACCCCAGAGGGAGGCGAGGAGGAGGAGGTAGACTTATTCCACGTTTTGTTGTTTCAACCTAAATTCAAAATATTTTTTCTCCACTATCTACACACAATAGCCCATAATGACAAAGTGAAAACATGTTTTTATAAATGTTAGCTGATTTATTGAAAATAAAATACAGATATCTAATTTACATAAGTATTCACACCCCTGAGTTGATTCATGTTAGAATCACCTTTGGCAGCGATTACAACTGTGAGTCTTTCTGGGTAAGTCTCTTAAGAGCTTTGCACACCTGGATTACTTATGTGCACATTTATTATTTAAACAAATAATTCAAGCTCTGTCAAGTTGGTTGTTGATCATTACTAGACAGCCATTTTCAAGTCTTGCCATAGATTTTCAGGCCTATTTATGTCAACTAACTAGGCTGCTCAGGAACATTCACTGTCGTCTTGGTAAGCAAGTCCAGTGTGTATTTGGCCTTGTTTGAAGTTATTGTCCTGCTGAAAGGTCAATTTGTCTCCCAGTGTCTGTTGGAATACAGACTGAACAAGGCATTCCTCTAGGATTATGCCTGTGCTTAGCTCTATTCTGTTTCTTTGTATCATAAAAAACTCCTTAGTCTTTGCCAATGACAAGCATACCCATGACACGATGCAGCCACCACCATGCTTGAAAATATGAAGTGAACTTCATATGAAGTGAACTGCCCCAAACATAACTTTGTCCTGAATACAAAGTGTTATGTTTCTTTGCCACATTTTTTTGCAGTTTTACTTTAGTGCCTTATTTCAAACAGGAAGTATGTCTTTCAATATTTTATTATGTACAGGCTTCCTTCTTTTCACTCTGTCATTTAGGTTAGTGTTGTGGATTAACTACAATGTTGATCCATCCTCCGTTTTCTCCTGTCACAGCCATGTAACTCAAACTGTTTTAAAGTAACCATTGGCCTCATGGTGAAATCCCTGAGCGGTTTTCTTCCTCTCCGGCAACTGAGTTAGGAAAGATGCCTGTATCTTTGTAGTGACTGGGTGTATTGATGCACCATCCAAAGTGTAATTAATAACTTCAGCATGCTCAAAGGAATATTCAATGTCTTTTTTATTTTATTTTTGCCCATCTACCAATTGGTTCCCTTTTTTGCAAAGCATTTGAAAACCTCCATGGTCTTTGTGCTTGAATCTGTGTTTGAAATTCACTGCTTGGCTGAGGGGCCTTCAGTAATTATGTGTGTACAGAGATGAGGTAGTCATTCAAAAATTATGTGAAACACTATTATCGCGCAAAGTGAATCCATGCAACGTATGACTTGTTAAGCACATTTGTTCTCCTGAACTTATTTAGGCTTGCCGCAAGAGGTTGAATACTTATTGACTCAAGACTTTTGATATTTTCATTTTTAATTTGTAAAAATGTCTAAACAAATCCACTTTGACACTATTGGGTATTGTGTGTAGGCCAGTGAGACAATCTCAACGTAATCCATTTTAAATGCAGGCTGTAACACAACATTTGGGAAAAGTCTGGGGGTGTGAATATTTTCTGAAGGCACTGTATCTTATGTTAACTTTCTGCCTCTGCCTGCCTGTGTCTCTCTCTGCATGTTTCTGACTGTCCGTATCTGCCTGTCTATAACGTCTCTCTATTTTTCCTCACCCCCCCTCACCCAGGAGGTGGAGCAGTACCTGCTGCGTACGGGCACTGTGGGCAGCATGGAGAGTTCCCAGTCGGTGCCCAGTATGTCCATCTCCGCCAGCTCCCAGAGCTCCTCTGTCAACAGCCTGGCGGACGGCTCCGACGACAGCAACGAGATGGCTATGATGACCGAGGGAGAGCACACGGTCACCTCCAACTCCTCCATTATACACCGCCCTACCGTAAGTCTGAGAGAGGTGTATGTGTGTGTGAATGGGGTTTGGGTGAGGTGGGGGTGTGTCTGCAGTGGGGGGAGATGGCAATGATGACTGAGGGAGAGAAGTCTCCTCCATTATACTCCGCCCTACTGTAAGTCTGAGAGAGGTGGTGTGTGGTGTGCGTGCTAGAGGGAGAGAATATTGTGGTGTGTGTATGTGGTAAATATGTCAGGTGTGTGCAATTGTTTGTGGACATTAATTAAACATCCCTCTCCTGAATTATCTTTCTCTCGCCTTGTCCCCCTCCCCCAGGGTCAGGATAATATCTATGATGACCCATACCAGCCAGAGATGGACCAGCAGCAGCCCTCGTCAGCCGCCCGCCGCAGGGCCTACTACCGCAACCGGGACCACTTCGCCACCATCCGCACGGCCTCCCTGGTGAGCACATCCCCAAACCCCTCTCTCTGACCCAACCACTAACCACTCTCTCTGACATGACCGCAAACGCTAACCCCTAAACCTCTCTTTCTCTGATACGACTGCTAACACAACCCCCTGACCCCTCTCTCATACTACTATGAACGCTTGTTTGTTTTCTTACAACCACTTTGCCTAAGCTTGATTGAGTTTGCCTGTGGTCCAATGGAACAGTCCCACAACTGGAAACCCCACCCACCTGTCTCTCCAAGGCAGGCTCAATAGAAAACTCAAAGATGTCAGATACTTTTGAAACACATTCCCTCTCTCCTTCCCTTTCTCTCTCTTTTCCTCCCCTTTCTATTTCTCCACTCTCTCTCCCCTCTCTCCAGGTCACTCGTCAGATCCAGGAGCACGAGCAGGGCTCAGCGCTGAGGGAGCAGATGTCTGGCTATAAGAGGATGAGGAGGCAGCACCAGAAACAGTTGATGGGCCTGGAGAACAAGCTGAAGGCTGAGATGGATGAGCACCAGCTGAGACTAGACAAAGAGCTGGAGAACCAGAGGAACAGCTTTGGAGGAGAGGGGGACAAACTGGGCAAGAAACACCAGGCCATCCTGGAGAAGGAGGTGAGCGATGGCAGGACTGGAGGAAAGGAGGGGTGGAGAACTAGCACTTTGGAGGAGAGGGGGTCAAACCGGGCAAGAAACAGATGAACAGAATGTAGTATTTTTCTCCCTTCATCCCAATATTGGGCCTATATCCAGGAAGGCCAAAGTTCCAGAAGCTGGGCCTAAAATATTGTATTAGAGATCATACAAAAGATTTTGCTGTGAGACTTGTGAGCATGAAAAAATTTATATTTGTTGGTCTTATGTGATTAATAAGGAGCATCCAGACGCTGCACTTGATACATTTATGAAATTGCTTCTTCCAATTATTGATAAACATGGACCTGTTAAGAAACTGACTGTTAGAACTTTTTTATACCCCTTTTTTTTTCTCCCCAATTTCGAGGTATCCAATTGGTAGTAGTTAGTCTTGTCTCATAGCTGCAACTCCCGTACGGATTCGGGAGCGGCGACGGTCGAGAGCCATGCGTCCTCCGAAACACAACCCAACCAAGCCCCACTGCTTCTTGACCCAACGCACATCCAACCCGGAAGCCAGCCGCACCCATGTGCACACCTGGTGACCTGGTCAGCATGCACTGCACCCGGCCTGCCACAGGAGTCGCTAGTGCGCGAGGATATCCCTGCCAGCCAAACCCTCCCTAAACCGGACGGCGCTGGGCCAATTGTGCGTCGCCCCACGGACCTCCCGGTCGCGGCCGGCTGCGACAGAGCCTGGGCTCGAACCCAGAGTCACAAATGCCATTCTTAAACATGCAATACTGCTTTCCTCAGTATGACATCCTCATCGACCCACTGTGCTGTCAGACTCCGCATGCTCATGGGGCTGACATCGCTGGTCCAAATGTCAGTCGTGAAGCTAGTAGCAGTGACGCCCATAGCAAGTAGCTCATGGTTGTGCGTTTCAACAATAGTGTGTAACTCCGGTAGGGCAACATCTGAAAAATAACGCCTACTTGGTAGTGTGTACCGGTGCTCGACCCGTCTGCAAAAGCCAACATCATCCACGACAGAGAACGGTTGATTATCAAGGGCAATGAATTCCATTATCTTGCCGTTAATGGATTTCGCCTTTGTCTCGCTGATATTTTCTTACTCTTTCAAATGACTGTTTGACTTCAAACTTATTTAGTTGTTGAAAGTGTGCGCTTAGTTGCATATGACCTTTTTGTTATCTTCCTTTGAAACTTCTAAATAGATCCACACGACAGACATCGTGGGCTAGGTTCGGAATGCTGTGTTGCAAGTGTAGTGCTGTATTTTTTCCTGTGGCGTCATTACGTCATCTACCTACGTTATATAGGTATGCACGTCATCTACCTACGTTATATAGGTATGCACGTCAGCTTTGACGTCGGTTTTGCACATCGGCGTTAAACTAGACATCGAACCGATGTTGGCATCTTTAGCCGATATCGTCCGATTCCGATATGCTTAACGATATATCGTGCATCCCTAGTCAAAACGTATAGATTCAATGGTTGTAATGATGGGGCGCGGTCTGTCCGTAGTAAAGAGATGCTCTGCTTTTTTGACACCACATCCCAAAAAGTCCTGCAGGCTCTAGTTTTGTCTTATATTGACTATTGTCCAGCCTTGTAGTGCTGCAAGGAAAGACCTAGTTAACCTGTTGCGACGAGCAATCCCGTATCCGGGATCCTATTTATAGCCTCAAGCTCATTACCATAACGCAACGTTAACTATTCATGAAAATCGCAAATGAAATTAAATAAATATATTTGCTCTCAAGCTTAGCCTTTTGTTAACAACACTGTCATCTCAGATTTTCAAAATATGCTTTTGAACCATAGCTACACAAGCATTTGTGTAAGAGTATTGATAGCCTAGCATAGCATTAAGCCTAGCATTCAGCAGGCAACATTTTCACATAAACAAGAAAAGCATTCAAATAAAATCATTTACCTTTGAAGAACTTTGGATGTTTTCAATGAGGACCCCGGGAAGAGTAGCTGCTGCTTTTGCAACAGTTAATGGGGATCCTAATAAAATACCAAATGCCTCTCTCTCCCCAGACCAAGGCAGCCCTAGCTGAGGAGAAGAAGTTCCAGCAGCATATCCTGAGCCAGCAGAAAAAGGAGCTGACCAGTCTACTGGAGTCTCAGAAACGCCAGTACCGTCAGCGCAAGGACCAGCTCAAAGAGGTACAACCTTATTCCATCCACATGTTCCAACCACACGACTACCTTATTACAACCATACAGGACAACCATACAATTGTGGTCACATGGGGCTGACCCAGGAGTGGCTGGTGTCACCCTCTTCCCAGAGTGTTGTTTTGATTGGCTGGTGTCACATTCTAACCCAGGGTTCCCCAACTGGTGGCGCACAGGCCAAATGTTATTTGGGCCCCCTACTTTTTCTGAGCAAAATATAAAACAAATGTATTTTTTCTTGTTTCACATAAGACTGTAAAAACACCCAGGAAATCAGCTCCAGGTTTGACATTTTTTTAAATTTAGAAATCTATTCCTAAGTATTCCAATGCATAATAGAGAAACAAATCAGTCATATACAAATGTAAGCAAAATTATAAATTGTTACGTTTTAACCAAACATTGTATCTGTTTGCAGTCTACAATTGATTTGTAATTATGTCCCCCCCCGACCATCCGTTCAAGAAATGATCGGCCCGTGGCTGACTCTAGTTGATGATCTCTACTCTAACCCATCCCCATGTGTTGTTTTTACTAGGGACTGAATGAGAACCAGTCGACCCCTAAAAGGGAGAAGCAAGGGTGGCTGGTGTCAGTCTTTAACTTGGGGCGTGGTCGTCTAAATGAAATTGGGATCCTTAACGTTAAGAAAAAAATCCTAAAGGGAAAAACCTTTTTGTCCCCCCCACAAATGTTTAATCACAGTGCAGCTGACTCGTCTGCTCTTTTGTCTTCACTAATGATGCAAGTGTGTGTTCGGTCTGTTCCCCTAGCCTATTCATTGGTAGGTCCTGCTTTACTGAAGTTGATTTAGTGCAAAAACATTGAGAGATACAGCTTTTGATTGCCGATAGATAGGCCTAGTGCACGGTTCTGACTCCGTCTGTCTGGTGGCCGACCTGCTTATACTGTGCCCCTCCCCTCTCCCTCCGATCCTTGCTAGCTTGCTATGGAAGATGCAGGCAGCTTGAGACCATTTGATTGACCGTTCTGATCACCAAGTGATGGACATTAGTTTCCGCTTCAATAGCAGCATTCCTTTACAGACAAGTAAAATGCCTGTTCAGTGGCCCCTCGTAAAACCTCCTCTGGAGATCGTTTCGTCTGCATTTTTAAAAAGCCTCAGTGTACCCTTACAGACAAACAAACATGCAATAGCCGTGGCACTTTCAAGGGTATATGACTGCGGTACATGTAACTTAATTGCCCGGCCCTAGTGTTCATACATGCGTATTAGGACCATTACTCTGCATTGTGAATTGATGTGGAATTTTGAGCCATTTGTCACGTCCCTACCGTTTTAACCCTTCCCCCCCTGTGTTGTAATGAGTCGATGGTGTCACACTCCAACCCTTCCCCCTGTGTTTCAACTAGGAACTGAATGAGAACCAGTCGACCCCTAAGCGGGAGAAGCAGGAATGGCTGGTGCGTCAGAAGGAGTGTCTGCAGCAGCTGCAGGCAGAGGAGGAGGCGGGGCTGCTGAGGAGACAGAGGCAGTACTACGAGCTGCAGTGTCGCCAGTACAAGAGGAAGATGCTGCTGGCCCGACACAACCTGGAACAAGACCTACTCAGAGAGGTATAGCAGGCCTATTGTAGTAGGTATATTACTGGGGGAGATTGACCTGCTCAGATGTCTCGTCTACCAGCCGGCTCTCTCTCGCTCTCTCTCTCTCTGTCAAACCATCTGGTTTCACAGCGCCTCAGAACCGAACTTAAATCTAGTTGACTGGCAGGAGCGGCGAAAACAGCCGCCGGTTTTAATTGGCAGATCTGTCCATCACCAAATAGCATATACCGTAGAATCTCCCCGCAACATTATCAACTTCAAGCATAAGTTATTTAAACATAGTGACTTCGGGAAAATCTGAAAGTTTGCATCTTAAAAATGTTTTTTACATTAACTTTATATGCCTCAAATCAGAATCAATTGGGCTTCCCAAAACTAATATGGCTAATGTGATAACATTTATTTTGATAGGCAATTTTGCCATTTTTCAAAGTCACATCTAATTCAACTGTTGCCTCAATGAAGAGCCACACGTCATAGTCGTGTGATTCGCTCAGAATATGAATTGATTTAGCATCCAGGTTGGGCGCTATATATATTTTCATATTATCATTCCATCCTTCTCTCATCCCAGGATTTACGGTATTATTGCCTAAGTACACAAGGGGGTGCCAAAAAACACAAAGCCCATTGGGTGTCTATTACTAGAATGCTAACAAAATTTGTACAAGTAATAGCACATTTCCATAGAGGCTGCTTGCTAAATATGTTAACGAGCGCAAATGTTAATAAATTAATTTCAAGATGGGGAAATCCAGGTCATAAAGTTATACATGAATAGGTATGAGCTACAGAATGCCATTTTTGGTGAGGTTGGACATTTTACAAGGGAATATGAATGATAAACATTAGAAATAGGATGGCCATTATCGTTCTTGCAAAAATGACCTTTTTCATTGTAAGCTCATTTACTTCTATGGCTGCTACTGATGACAATTAAGCTATTTTCTGCATAATGTGTTGCACTAATGAATTTTCTGTAAAGGAAAACTATAGTTGAATTTGAGACATCTGTGGCTTTGTGTTGTGTGACACCACATTTTGGTGGCCTTTTATTGACCCCAGCACAAGGTGCACCTGTTCAATCAGCTTCTTGATATGCCACACCTGTCAGGCAGATAGATTATCTTGGTAATGGAGGAACGCTCACTAACAGGGATGTTAACAAGTTTGTGCACAAAATTTTAGAGAAATAAGCGTTTTGTGCGTCTGGAAAATTTCTGGGATCTTTTATTTCATCATGAAACATGGAACCAACACTTTACATGTTGCGTTCATATGTTTGTTCAGTGTAGCTACAAATATTTTAAAAATGTATTGAAATAGTTAAGTTTTGACAGCCACAGGATGTTTTTTCCAATACTCTCATCAAGTACCCTGATATACGGTATACCGCCCAAGCCTAATTAGCATGTCATTCAGTAAATCCACACCCCCTGAATTCCAAACAGTCCCACACTGTTACCAAATCAAATTTATTTATATATCCCTTCTTACATCAAATGATATCTCAAAGTGCTGTACAGAAACCCAGCCTAAAACCCCAAACAGCAAGCAATGCAGGTGTGGAAGCACGGTGGCTAGGAAAAACTCCCTAGAAAGGTCAAAACCTAGGAAGAAACCTAGAGAGGAACCAGGCTATGAGGGGTGGCCAGTCCTCTTCTGGCTGTGCCGGGTGGAGATTATAACACAACATGGCCAAGATGTTCAAATGTTCATAAATGACCAGCATGGTCAAATAATAATAATCGCAGTAGTTGTCGATGGTGCAACAAGTCAGCAGCACCTCAGGAGTAAATGTCAGTTGGCTTTTCATAGCCGATCATTGAGAGTATCTGTACCACTCCTGCTGTCTCTAGAGAGTTGAAAACAGCAGGTCTGGGACAGGTAGCACGTCCGGTGAACAGGTCAGGGTTCCATAGCCGCAGGCAGAACAGCAGCACGGCCAGGTGGACTGGGGACAGCAAGGAGTCATCATGCCAGGTAGTCCTGAGGCATGGTCCTAGAGCTCAGGTCCTCCGAGAGAGATAAAGAAAGAGAGAATTAGAGGGAGCATTCTTAAATTCACACAGGACACCGGATAAGACAGACAAAGTACTCCAGATATAACAGACTGACCCTAGCCCCCCGACACACAAACTACTGCAGCATAAATACTGGAGGCTGAGACAGGAGGGGTCAGGAGACACTGTGGCCCCATCCGATGATACCCCCGGACAGGGCCAAACAGGCAGGATATAACCCCACCCACTTTTCCAAAGCACAGCCCCCACACCACTAGAGGGATATCTTAAACCACCAACTTACCATCCTGAGACAAGGCCGAGTATAGCCCACAAAGATCTGCACCACGGCACAACCCAGGGGGGGGCGCCAACCCAGACAGGAAGATCACGTCAGTGACTTAACCCACTCAAGTGACGCACCCCTCCTAGGGACGGCATGGAAGAGCACCAGTAAGGCAGTGACTCAGCCCCTGTAATATGGTTAGAGAATCCCAGTGGAGAGAGGGGAACCGGCCAGGCAGAGACGGCAAGGGCGGTTCGTTGCTCCAGCGCCTTTCCGTTCACCTTCACATTCCTGGGCCAGAATACACTCAATCATATGACCCACTGAAGAGATGAGTCTTCAGTAAAGACTTAAAGGTTGAGACCGAGTCTGCGTCTCTCACATGGGTAGGCAGACCATTCCATAAAAATGGAGCTCTATAGGAGAAAGCTCTGCCTCCAGCTGTTTGCTTAGATATTCTAAGGACAATTAGGAGGCCTGCGTCTTGTGACCGTAGCGTACGTGTAGGTATGTACGGCAGGACCAAATCGGAAAGATGGGTAGGAGCAAGCCCATGTAATGCTTTGTAGGTTAACAGTAAAACCTTGAAATCAGCCCTTGCCTTAACAGGAAGCCCTTGCCTTACCAGGAAGCCCTTGCCTTACCAGGCTTTATGCGCCAGCAATTTGAGCCTGGGGATGAGGTTAAGCCTCGCCCAATCCATCTCTGCACCTTACACCCGAGACACTTATGTTTTATTTCCTGTGTGTGTGTGTGTTGTTATGTTACAGCCTTATTCAAAAATGTATTAAATTGTTTGAGAAAAACAATCTACACACAATACCCCATAATGACAAATCAAAAACAGTTTTTTAGATTTGTTTGCTAAAAACTTAAATATCATATTTACATAGTTATTCCGACCCTTTACTCAGTACTTTGTTGAAGAACCTTTGGCAGTGATTACAGCCTTGAGTTTTCTTGGGTATGACACTACAAGCTTGGCACACCTACAGTGGGTCAAAAAAGTATTGTCATCCACCAATTGTGCAAGTTTTCCCACTAAAAAATATGAGAGCCCTGTAATTTTCATCATAGGTACACTTCAACTATGAAAATTACATTTGTAGGATTTTTTATTAATTTATTTGCAAATTATGGTGGAAAATAAGTATTTGGTCAATAACACAAGTTTATCTCAATACTTTGTTATATACCCTTTGTTGGCAATGACAGAGGTCAAACGTTTTCTGTAAGTCTTCACAAGGTTTTCACACACTGGTTCTGGTATTTTGGCCCATTCCTCCATGCAGATCTCCTCTAGAGCAGTGATGTTTTGGGGCTGTTGCTGGGCAACACAGACTTCCAACTCCCTCCAAAGATGTTCTATGGGGTTGAGATCTGGAGACTGGCTAGGCCACTCCAGGACCTTGAAATGCTTCTTACGAAGCCACTCCTTCGTTGCCCGGGCGGTGTGTTTGGGATCATTGTCATGCTGAAAGACCCAGCCACGTTTCCTCTTCAATGCCCATGCTGATGGAAGGAGGTTTTCACTCAATCGCACGATACTTGGCCCCATTCATTCTTTCCTTTACACGGATCAGTCGTCCTGGTCCCTTTGCAGAAAAACAGCCCCAAAGCATGATGTTTCCACCCCCATGCTTCAGAGTAGGTATGGTGTACTTTGGATGCAACTCAGCATTCTTTGTCCTCCAAACACAACGAGTTGAGTTTTTACCAAAAAGTTATATTTTGGTTTCATCTGACCATATGACATTCTCCCAATCTTCTTCTGGATCATCCAAATGCTCTCTAGCAAACTTCAGGCGGGCCTGGACATGTATTGGCTTAAGCAGGGAGACACGTCTGGCACTGCAGGATTTGAGTCCCTGGTGGCGTAGTGTGTTACTGATGGTAGGCTTTGTTACTTTGGTCCCAGCTCTCTGCAGGTCATTCACTAGGTCCCCCCGTGTGGTTCTGGGATTTTTTCTCACCGTTCTTGTGATCATTTTGACCCCACGGGGTGAGATCTTGCGTGGAGCCCCAGATCGAGGGAGATTATCAGTGGTCTTGTATGTCTTCCATTTCCTAATAATTGCTCCCACAGTTGATTTCTTCAAACCCAGCTGCTTACCTATTGCAGATTCAGTCTTCCCAGCCTGGTGCAGGTCTACAATTTTTGTTTCTGGTGTCCTTTGACAGCTATTTGGTCTTGGCCATAGTGGAGTTTGGAGTGTGACTGTTTGAGGTTGTGGACAGGTGTCTTTTATACTGATAACAAGTTCAAACCGGTGCCATTAATACAGGTAACGAGTGGAGGACAGAGGAGCCTCTTAAAGAAGAAGTTGCAGGTCTGTGAGAGCCAGAAATCTTGCTTGTTTGTAGGTGACCAAATACTTATTTTCCACCCTAATTTGCAAATAAAATATTATTTTTTTTCTCATTTTGTCTGTCATAGTTGAAGTGTACCTATGATGAAAATTACAGGCCTCTCATCTTTTTAAGTGGGAGAACTTGCACAATTGGTGGCTAACTAAATACTTTTTTGCCCCACTGTATATTTGGGGAGTTTCTCCCATTATCCTTTGCAGATCCTCTCGAGCTCAGTCAGGTTGTATGGGGGAGAGTCACTGCTATTTTCAGGTCTCTCCAAAGATGTTAGATCTGGTTCAAGTCAGGGCTCTGGCTGGGCCTCTCAAGGACATTGAGACTTGTCCCGAAGCCACCCCTGCGTTGTTTTGGATGTGTGCTTAGGGTTGTTGTCCTGTTAGAATGTGAACCTTCGCCCCAGACTGAGGTCCTGAGCAGGTTTTCATCATGGATCTCTCTGTACTTTGCTTTGTTCACCTTTGCCTCAATTCTGACTCGTCTCCTAGTCACTACCGCTGAAAACCATCACCACAGCATGATGCTGCCACCACCATGCTTCACTTTAAGGATGGTGCCAGGTTTCCTCCAGACATGACGCTTGGCATTCAGGCCAAAGAGTTCAATCTTGATTTCATCAGACCAGAGAATCTTGTTTCTCATGAGTCTTTAGGTGCCTTTTGGCAAACTCCCAAGTGGGCTGTCATGTGCCTTTTTTATTGAGGAGTGGCTTCCGTCTGGCCACTCTACCTCAAAAGGCCTGATTTGGTGTAGTGCTGCAAAGATGGTTGCCCTTCTGTAAGGTTCTCCCATCTCCACAGAGGAACACTAGGGCTCTTCCATTTTAAGATTGATGGAGGCCGCTATGTTTTGGGGGATTTTAAATGCTGCAGAAATATTTTGGTACACTTCCCCAGATCTGTGCCTCGACACAATCCTGTCTCAGAGCTCTACGGACAATTCCTTTGACCTCCTGGATTTTTTGCTCTGACATGCACTGTCAATTGTGGGACCTTTTATATATTTGTGCCTTTCCAAATCATGTCCAGTCAATTGAATTTGCCACAGGTGGGCTCAAATCAAATTGTAGAAACATCTCAAGGATGATCAATGGAAACAGGATGCACCTCAGCTACATTTCAAGTCTCATAGCAAAGGGTCTGAATATTTATGTAAATAAGGTATTTCTGTTTTTTTTTTATTTTGTTTTTTACATTTTGAAACCTGTATTTGCTTTGCCATTATGGGGTATTGTGTGTAGATTGCTGAGGAAATAGTTTTTATTTAATCCATTTTTAGAATAAAGCTCTAACATAACAAAATGTGGAAAGAGTCAAGGGGTCTGAATACTTTCCAAAGGCAACAGTATGTAATATATTTTCAATAACTAGAAATATATTTTCACCTGTTTGAAATGTGTACAAAATCGAAAGTAAAAGACGCAAAAACAAAACTTAATAACGGAAGCATAGAAATGGCACACAGATCTACCGCTTCTAGAACTTGCTTTCAATTAGAATAACATTTGGTCAGGGATCTTTTATTTGGTCAGGCACCCAAGAAGTTACATATTACAACTTTAAGTAAAACCAGAGCGAGGCAAACTTTAGGCTGCTAGGGATATTCAATGTCTGCTTTTTTTTTATAACCATCTACTAATGGGTGCCCTTCTTTGCGAGGCACTGGAAAAACCCCTGGTTGAATCTGTGTTTGAAATTTACTGCTTGACTGATGGACCTTACAGGTATTTGTTTGTGTGGGGTACAGAGATGAGGTAGTCATTCAAAAATCATGTTAATTATTGCACACAGTGAGTGCATGTGACTTATTTTTTTACCCCTGAGCTTGTTTATGCTTGCCATAACAAAGGGGTTAAATACCAAAAGCATGATCAGTGTTCTAACCCCTCTCCCGCAGTAATTAGGGGTAACTTCATTGCTCCAGACCAGGCAAGAGGGAGTTAGAGCACTGATTTATGCTTTTGGGTCCTACTGTGTGTCTGACAGTGAATGGGTGACATAAACCTAAATAGAAATGGATAATTGTGAACGAAATTCAGTATTACTTGCTAAAAGTGTTATTAGACTAAGGTTTTTTTATTTTGTTAGGATTATTTTTCTCTTACTGTAGTAGTGTAGCCCACTCCCGACCGGTCACAGTGTACAGCGTCTGAGTGGCGCAATGGTCTAAGGCACTGCATTGCAGTGCAAGCTGTGTTACAGATGCTGGTTCAATACCTGTGCCGGTCTCGATTGGGAGACCCGTGTGATGACTGTAGATTTTTGGTTTCTTTCCCTCTAAAAACAGAAATAAATCATTCCAAATAACAAACTAGCTTTATTTACAAATTAGTAAATAAATCATCTCCAAAATATATGTTTTTTTAAACAAAGCAATTATTATTCATTAAGAATGTATATAAAATCCCCTTGGATATTCTCACAGATGTATTATTAACCCTGTTATTAGCAGGACAATATATATTGGTCATGGCTCCCGAGTGGCCGCCACACTGGGTAGCACAGAGCAACACTTTAAGGGGGTGTTGCACTAATACTGGTGCTGACTAGGGAAGCGTTCCCGCTGTTCTTAGTGCCAGTCTGCACGTTCAAACTAAAACAATGTAACTAATAATGCCAGCTTTATGTTTTTGTGAATAAAATAATGATAAAAATAGTCTTCTAAATGCAGATGTTGATTTAGTTATGGATCCGTAATTAATTACTAGGGGAATATTATCACTGAATTATAGAAATATTGTAACAAAGTTGTCTAATGAAGGTAAACAAATTGTAGTTTACTGGAAAATACTCTTTCAAACACACACGGTCACGTTGTACAGCGCCATTATGGCTATTGGCAGGTAGCTGGACAATAGACTTGTTTGTCTAGGAGGGTAGGGGGAGAATTCTATCGTCAAATGCATTTCTTAGTTAGGTTGGCTGCATCACAACCGACCATGATTGGTTGGAATTTCAGTTTAATTGACCAGAAAAGACAAAATAAGTAATAAGACCAAAAGTATTATTATTATTTATCACATCTGACTGTGATTAGGAGTCCCATAGGGCGGCACACAATTGGCCCAGCGTTTCTCTCCCTCTAAAAACGGAAATCAATGTTTTGGCCTTTACAAATATTATTTTGGCCTTTATTCAGATTACAATCGCTCACTTTAGTTTTTTGAAAACGAAATAACCTCAAATATCGTTATATATTATCAAGTTAGTGGCACCTACAGAAAGCTGAGTGACTCACTCATTCATGGCTTTGGATCAAAAGTACCAACATTCTTTCTGTCTTTAATAAAGAAATGTTTTGGTTATCCTGACCTGGACAATATACCTTTGCCAAGACAATATATCTTTACCAACACCTCTCTGTATTTTGATACTTTGTGGATGGGGCCTCCCCAGTGGCACAGCTGTCTGTAAAAAGCGTTGCTCCAGATACCCGTGCCAGGTGCCACCGGGAGACCCATGAGGCGGCTTTTGCTTTTCATTTAGAGTTCTCCAATCCTCTATACAGTTGAAGTTGGACGTTTACATGCACTTAGGTTGGAGTTATTAACACTCGTTTTTCAACCACTCCACACATTTCTTGTTAACAAACTATAGTTTTGTCATGTCGGTTAGGACATCTACTTGTGCATAACACAAGTCATTTTTCCAACAATTGTTTACAGACAGTGAATTATAAGTGAAATTATCTATCACAATTCCAGTGGGTTAGAAGTTTACATACACTAAGTTGACTGTGCCTTTAAACAGCTTGGAAAATTCCAGAAAATTATGTTATGGCTTTAGAATCTTCTGACAGGCTAATTGACATAATTTGAGTCAATTGGATGTATTTCAAGGCCTACCTTTAAACTCAGTGCCTCTTTGCTTGACATCATGGGAAAATCAAAAGAAATCAGCCAAGACCTCAAAAAAAGAATGGTAGATCTCCACAAGTCTGGTTCATCCTTGGCAGCAATTTCCAAACGCCTGAAGGCATCAGGTTCATCTGTATAAACAATAGTACGTAAGTATAAACACCATGGGACCACGCAGCCATCATACCGCTCAGGAAGGAGACACATTCTGTCTTCTAGAGATGAATGTACTTTGGTGCGTAAAGTGCAAATCAATCCCAGTAAAACAGCAAAGGACCCTGTGAAGATGCTGGAGGAAACGGGTACACAAGCATCTATATCCACAGTAAAACAAGTCGTATATCGACAACCTGAAAGGCCGCTTAGCAAGGAAGAAGCCACTGCTACAAAACCGCCATAAAAAAGCCAGACTACGGTTTGCAACTGCACATGGGGACAAAGATCGTACCTTCTGGAGAAATGTCCTCTGGTCTGATGACACAAATGGCCATAATGGCCATCGTCATGTTTGGAGGAAAAAGGGGGTGGCTTGCAAGCCGAAGAACACCATCCCAACCGCGAAGCAAGTGGGTTGCAGCATCATGTTGTGGGGGTGCTTTGCTGCAGGAGGGACTGGTGCACTTCACAAAATAGATGGCAACATGAGGTAGAAAAATGGCATGGATATTTTGAAGCAACATCGCAAGACATCAGTGAGGAAGTTAAAGCTTGGTCGCAAATGGGTCTTCCAAATGGACAATGACCCCAAAGCACACTTACAAAGTTGTGGCAAAATGGCTTAATGACAACAAAGTCAAGGAATTGAAGTGGCCATCACAAAGCCCTGACCTCAATCCTATAGAAAATATGTGGGCAGAACTGAAAATGCATGTGTGAGCAAGGAGGCCTACAAACCTGACTCAGTTACACCAGCTCTGTCAGGAGGAATGGACCAAAATTCACCCAACTTATTGTGAGGCTTGTGGAAGGCTACCCGAAACATTTGACCCAAGTTAAACAATTTAAAGGCAATGCTACCAAATACTAATTGAGTGTATGTAAACTTCTGACCCACTGGGAATGTGATGAAAGAAATTAAAGCTGAAATAAATCATTCTCTCTACTATTATTCTGACATTTCACATTCTTAAAATAAAATAGTGATCCTAACTGACTTAAGACGGTGAATACTTAGTTGGAGTAAATGTCAGGAAGAGTTTTTAAAGGTGTATGTAAACTTCCAACTTCAACCAGATGTAATTTTTGGCGGAGAGTCAGATCATATTTTTCTATATACTCTAGGCCTGCCGTAGGCGACAGGTGAAGGTCTTATTTATTTAAAGTGCATATTGAAGTTAGAAGAAACCGGATTTGAAGCAAATGTCTACAGCTATTTTAGTTTTGCGCTGCTCTGAGACAAACAAGGGGACTGGTCTTGATAAATCAATGAGATTTTTATTTCCATGTTCTCCGTTTGGGTATTGATTAGACTAGAATTAAAAAATATGGGTGCAGAAATGTTATGCTCTTTATTTAACTAGGCAAGTCGGTTAAGAACAAATTCTTATTCGCAAGCCTGCCCGCACGACACAGGGATTCTTTAGCTGAATAGCCAGGTACTGTACCCTACTCCAACCGTCACATTGTACAGCGCCATATTTTCCGTTCCATCCTAATGTAACCGAGGGTTAATGAAACGAATTACATTCAAATGTATTAAAATCAGTTCCATATACTATGTTCTTACAAAAGAAAAAGACTATAAAATCAATCAATCAAATTTTATTTATAAAGCCCTTCTTAAATCAGCTGATGTCACAAAGTCCTGTACAGAAACCCAGCTTAAAACTCCAAACAGCAAGCAATGCAGGTTTAGAAGCACGGTGGCTAGGAAAAACTCCCTAGAAAGGCCAGAACCTAGGAAGAAACCTAGAGGAACCAGGCTATGAGGGGTGGCCAGTCCTCTTCTGGCTGTGCCGGGTGGAGATTATAGCACATGGCCAAGATGTTCAAATGTTCATAGAGACCAGCAGGGTCAAGTAATAATAATCACAGTGGTTGTCGATGGTGCAACAAGTCAGCACCTCAGGAGTAAATGTCAGTTGGCTTTTCATAGCCGATCATTCAGAGTATCTACCGCTCCTGCTGTTTCTAGAGAGTTGAAAACAGCAGGTCTGAGACAGGTAGCACGTCTGGTGAACAGGTCGGGGTTCCATAGCCGCAAGCCGAACAGTTGAAACTGGAGCAGCAGCACGACCAGGTGGACTGGGGACAGCAAGGAGTCATCAGGCCAGGTAGTCCCGAGGCATGGTCCTAGGGCTCAGGTTCTCCGAGAGAGAGAGAGAGAGAGAGAATTAAAGATGCCCTCTGGTGGTAAATAGTACCACTAATAGTATCAGTGGTTGCCATAGAATTCTGTGGCACCACGCAAGCTGTGCTGCAGTATGCTGCAACTTTTAAAGGATGAACCACTGTACATAATCTATGTCTCAACTGTCTCAAGGCAATTGTCTAAATACGTATCTGCGTGCAGGCATCCATGCACACCACACACACTAACGTTCAAACGTTTGGGGTCACTTAGAAATGTCCTTGTTTTTGAAAGAAAAGCAAAAAAAATTGTCCATTTTAAAATAACATCAAATTGATCAGAAATACAGTGTAGACATTGTTAATGTTGTAAATGACTATTGTAGCTGGAAACGGCAGATTTTTTAAACGGAATATCTACATAGGCATACAGAGGCCCATTATCAGCAACCATCACTACTGTGTTCCAATGGCACATTGTATTAGCTAATCCAAGTTTATTATTTTAAAAGGCTAATTGATCATTAGAAACCCTTTTGCAATTATGTTAGCACAGCTGAAAACTGTTGTTCTGATTAAATAAGCAATTCAACTGGCCCTCTTTAGACTAGTTGAGTGACTGGATTTTTCAGCATTTTTTGGTTCGATTACAGGCTCAAAATGGACAGAAACAAGTAACTTCTGAAACTCGTCAGTCTATTCTTGTTCTGAGAAATAAAGACTTCCATGCTAGAAATTGCCAAGAAACTGAAGATCTCGTACAACACTGTGTACAACTCCTTTCACAGAACTGCGCAAACTGTCTCTAACCAGAATAGAAAGAGGAGTGAGAGAGACCGGTGCACAACTGAGCAAGAGGACAAGTACATTTGAGTGTCTAGTTTCAGAAATCGATGCCTCACAAGTCCTCAACTGGCAGATTAATTAAATAGTACCAGCAAAACACCAGTCTCAACGTCAACAGTGAAGAGGAGACTCCGGGATGCTGGCCTTCTAGGTAGAGTTGCAAAGAAAAGCCATATCTTAGACTGGCCAATACAAACAAAAGATTAAGATGGGAATAAGAACAGACACTGGACAGAGGAACTCTGCCTAGAAGGCCAGCATCCCGGAGTCGCCTCTTCACGGTTGCTGTTGAGACTTGTGTCATTGGAACACAGGAGTGATGGTTGCTTATAATGGAATTAATTTGTGGAATTCCTTTCCTTAATGCGTTTGAGCCAATCCCTATTTGGTAAAATACCAAGTCCATATTATGCAAAGACAAACTACAGTCATTACTTTGAGACATGAAGGTCAATCAATCCGGAAAAAGTCAAGAACTTTGAACGTTTTTTCAAGTGCAGTTGCAAAAACCATCAAGCGCTATGATGAAACCAGCTCTCATGAGGACCGCCACAGGAAAGGAAGAACCAGAGTTACCTCTGCTGCAGAGGATAAGTTAGTGTTACCAGCCTAAGAAATTGCAGCCCAAATAAATGCTTCACAGAGTTCAAGTAACAGATCCATCTCAACATCAACTGTTCAGAGGAGACTGCGTGAATCAGGCCTTCATGGTTGAATTGCTGCAAAGAAACCACTACTAAAGGACACGAATAAGATACTTGCTTTTGCCAAGAAACATAAGCAATGGACAT
Organism: Oncorhynchus clarkii lewisi; assembly: GCF_045791955.1. Taxonomy (NCBI): domain Eukaryota; kingdom Metazoa; phylum Chordata; class Actinopteri; order Salmoniformes; family Salmonidae; genus Oncorhynchus; species Oncorhynchus clarkii. The sequence goes on from NC_092150.1 coordinate 44,881,090, forward strand.
TAGACCGGTGGAAATCTGTCCTTTTGGTCTGATGAGTCCAAATTTGAGATTTTTGGTTCCAACCGCTGTGTCTTTGTGAGACGCAAAGTAGGTGAACAGATCTCCGCAATTGTGGTTCCCACCGTGAAGCATGGTGGAGGAGGTGTGATGGTGTGGGTGTGCTTTGCTGGTGACAGTCAGTGATTTATTTAGAATTCAAGGCACACTTAACCAGCATGGCTGCAGCAATACGCCATCTCATCTGGTTTTGGCTTAGACCCACTATCATTTGTTTCTCAACAGGACAATGAATCAACACATCTCCAGGCTGTGTAAGTCCCATCTGACCAAGAAGGAGAGTGATGGAGTGCTGCATCTGATGACCTGGCCTCCACAATCACCCAACCTCAACCCAATTGAGATGGTTTGGGATGAGTTGGACCGCAGAGTAAAGGAAAAGCAGCCAACAAGTGCTCAACTTATGTGGGAACTCCATCAAGATTGTTGGGAAAGCATTCCAGGTGAAGCTGGTTGAGAGAATGCCAAGTGTGCTAAAACACTTTTGGTCACTACATGATTCCATGTGTTCATAATTTTGATGTCTTCACTATTATTCTACAATGTAGAAAATAGTAAAAATGAAGAAAATAACTTGAATGAGTAGGTGTCAACTTTTTTGAAGTTTGGGTTTGTTACACAGACAAGCTACTTAATTGTATTGTGATCACTTATTTGACACATTTCCCACCTTCTCTCACTCCCTCTCCATCTTTCTTCCTATACCTGTTTTTTTTTTTCCCTCCAGGACCTGAACAAGAAGCAGACCCAGAGGGACCTGGAGTGTGCCATGCTGCTGAGGCACCACGAGTCCACCCAGGAGCTGGAGTTTCGTCAGCTGGGTGCGGTGCAGCGTACGCGGGCCGACCTGATCCGCACGCAGCACCAGACGGAGCTCACCAACCAGATGGAGTACAACAAGCGGAGGGAGCAGGAGCTCCGGCAGAAACACACCGTGGAGGTCCGCCAGCAGCCCAAGAGCCTCAAGGTAAGGCTCTTCTTCCCTGACTCCCCCCTCTCTCCTTTCTTACCTCACTCCCCCCTCTCTCCTTTCTTACCTCACTCCCCCCTCTCTCCTTTCTTACCTCACTCCCCCCTCTCTCCTTTCTTACCTCACTCCCCCCTCTCTCCTTTCTTACCTCACTCCCCCCTCTCTCCTTTCTTACCTCACTCCCCCCTCCTTTCTTACCTCACTCCCCCCTCTCTCCTTTCTTACCTCACTCCCCCCTCTCTCACTTCTTCCCAGTCCAAGGAGCTCCAGATCAAGCGTCAGTTTCAGGACACTTGTAAGATCCAGACACGTCAGTACAAGGCCCTGAGGAACCACCTGTTGGAGAGCACTCCCAAGGCCGACCACAAGGCGGTGCTCAAGAGGCTGAAGGAGGAGCAGACCAGGAAACTGGCCATCCTGGCCGAGCAGTACGACCACTCCATCAACGACATGCTGTCCACACAGGCTGTGAGTAAGGCAAGGACCCTACCGTGCACCTCTCCTACACCTGACAACTACGAAGACGTTATACTACAGAACAACTACACACACGCGGCGAGACAACCCACACAAAGACACACTGCAGATCACACCCACTATCAACTGCACACCTACATATTAAACCAGCTACACCAAAAATGTATACCAACATGTTTCAGTTCAACAAACACCTACTACGTCCATGCTAAGTTCTAGAACTACTAAAATTACAAATTAGGACTACGAATACCACATTTTGAGTGGTAGACTTCCCCAAACTGTCCATTTAGACCAGGTTGTGCTCTACTGACGTCCAGCCCTCTCCCTCTTCCTCCTCTAGTTGCGATTGGACGAGACCCAGGAAGCAGAGTACCAGGTGTTGCGGATGCAGCTGCAGCAGGAATTGGAGCTGCTGAACGCTTACCAGAGCAAGATCAAGATCCACACAGACTCCCAGCACGAGAGAGAGGCCAATGACCTGGAGCAAAGGGTGTCTATCCGCAGGGCCCTGCTGGAACAGCGGGTGAGAATGAGACAGGGAGTTGGGTGGAGGGGTGTCTGAAGGGATTGTGTGTGTTGGGGGGGGGGGGGGGGGGGTTGCGTGTGCGCAAGAGAATATGTACAATATACATGACACCAAAAAGGATAGGCCACTTAAAATATTATTGGGACACAACCAGTTTGTAGTCTTATTGCATCCCCCCTCTCTTAGATTGAGGAAGAGATGCTGTCTCTGCAGAACGAGCGTTCAGAGCGTATCCGTACTCTACTGGAGCGCCAGGCCCGGGAGATCGAGGCTTTTGACTCGGAGAGCATGCGTCTTGGCTTCAGCAACATGGCGCTGACTGGCATCCCCGCCGAGGCCTTCAACCAGGGCTACCCCAACCCCAGCCCCTCCTCTGGCTCCGGGGGCTGGCCCTCCCGCCCTGTCCCTCGCTCCGGGAGCCACTGGAGCCACGGTGTGCAGAACTCGGTGGCGCCCCCTTCGTGGCGTAGCCAGAACAGCTGCAGCGGTCGAGGGTTCAGCCGTGCTGAGTCGATCACGTCGTCTCACGGCCTGGGGAGGGATAGTGAGATGAACATGAGTGGTAGAGGCCACTCCTCCAACTCCTCATCTTCCTCCTCGTCCTCCCACCATCATCACCAGCAGCAGCAACAACACTACCTCCCCCAGCACCACCACCACCAGAGCACGCCACACCTGTACCGAGAGAGCCGCGAGCGTGAGGACCGTGAGAGGGACAGGGAGAGAGAGTGGGGAGGTGGGGGGGGACACCACCACCACCACCACCACGGAGGAGGAGGAGTTCATCACCACCACCTCTCCCAACACGCCTCAGCCCAGTCCCTGGCTCTCCTGCCACCTCCGCCTCCCCCACCACCCATCTCCCTCTACTCTTCCTCCCCGCCCTCCTCCTCCTCCTCCTCGTCTTCCCAGGGAGGGGGATATGGGGGTCTGGTGGCCAGGGGCCCCAGCCTGATGGCCCTAAGGAACAGCCCCCAGCCCCTGAGGAGGACGGCCTCAGGGGGGCCCGGCGGGGCAGGGGGGGGCGAGGGGGGTCTGAGTCGGAGCACCTCGGTCACCTCACACATCTCCAATGGCTCCCACCTTTCCTACTCTTAAAGGGGAAGGGTAACGATAGGCTCCACCCCACGGTCTTAAAGGGGCGCGGTAAGAGAACAAACCAAGCCTGCCCCTTCTTTGAGGCTGCGTCTGAAACGACACCCTAACCCTCGTATGAGGAATAGGGTGTAGTTTGAGATCTGCCATGTAGTGTGGGGTGGGGGGGGGGTTGAATGTCCCTGCTCTCTCTTCTGCAAGAGTGTTTGTTGATGGAGGGGGTGGTGCTAACAGGTTTACCACCACAAAGGGTGGGGCCAAAGCAAGTCCACCGTTCCTATTGTTCAAGGGGATTATTTTTATTGGAAGAGGTCATCTCTCACAAATTCAGGGGAAGGGTTTAGATGAGGGGGGGGCCTATTAACAATAAGGTCAGACTGGCCTGGCCACCAGTAGGGGTCAGTTGAGCAGACTAGCTGCTTTCGAGTAGACAGACACCATAGAGTATTATGTCTGCACAGACAGACGGAAGGGATACAAGTGGGAGGAAAGGGGAGTTTTAACAGCAATAGGTTTCTCTGCTGACATCAAACTGAGAGAAATTAATGGATGTGGCGATACTGCTCTATTTGAGAGGGTGCTTTAAAATACAATGTAAACTATGTAAATAACGCAGAAACTAACACGTGAAGCGTACTAGTTAATGATGGGTCATATACTGTCCATTTGTGGTGAAGCAAGGAGCTGAACCTCGAGAGGCAACTACAGAAACAGTTTTTTTTTTTTGGTAATAGGATTTTCAAATTGATGACAAATGTAACACTGCCATCCGGTGGCTCGGCTGACCCAAGACGACTCTGCCACTGCCGAGCAATAATTTCCCTGTGAACATTCTGAAAGTGGGGTGTGTGTACAGCGCGGAATGCTCGCTTAGTTTTTTTTCACGCTTGACCCATTCCTGGACACACAGCCTGGTAGGTGTGTGTAATGTACATGTGCATAAAGCAGTTATTACAGTTCAATGCATGAAAGTGCTGTACAGAAAGCATTTTTATTCATACATGTTTATAGAAATACATATAAGTATATAATACCTGTCAGAAGTTTGACAGTAAAATTGAAGATTGTTCACTGTTCAACATCTTTGTCCTACATTGTACTTAGTGTACATAAAAGCACTAACTCTGAAACGCTGGTAGAGTAATGATAATTTTGCCATGTGAATAGAAATTGGAAAATAGTTTTGAGGGAAAATAGATATGTTTGCTATTATTGTTATTATTATTATTACTACAAGAGCAGTTGTAATGTTTGTTGTACACACTAATTTTGTTAAAAGAAAACGTTTTTTAAAATGTTTTAATTGCCAATTTTGACCACTAGGTGGGGAGTAAGAGCAATGTTACTGTTATTATGGAGCGCTATGAGTTCATTGTTTTTATTATTTTTTAAAGAGAAGGAAAAAACACTACCTTTCCCCAAGCATTCCCTCTGGTCTCAGGGTCGGAGTCTACTGGGCAGTGCATTACCACAAAAGGTTGTAGTGTTATAGAACCAGTATTAAATGTGGACGGGGCCGTTCATGTTGTTAGCTGTATGTGTCAATATATTGAATTCTAGATCTACCATACAGTGTCTCCTAAAGTCAGCCTCTGTAATCCAGCACGTTTTGTGCCATATTGTACCTCTCTTCTTGTGGTTCATGTTGATACGGACCAGCCAAGCTTGTTGATTTGTACACTACTACACCCCACCAAAAATACTCTGAATTTGTTGGTTTAATTTATTTGGTCTTTTAAAAATATATAAACAGCCAAAAACAAGAAAGTGCATACATTATAAATAACATGGAATATTAATATTGTCGTTTCTTAACTCCCGCCTTCCTTTCTGGAAGTTATTTCTGGATAGAACAGGATTGGATTGAGGCAAAGTGTCGCCACTCTTGTGCTTTCACCTTAACACTCATCAGTAGTCAAGTAAAAGAAAGGAATGAGCCATTTTAAAGTATTCTAACCGAGCCCATGTGTAGAGAATCATCTACCGTTGGCTCCTAAACTCACACTGCCAACTCTGAACAGCACCAACATTACAACAGAATGGTGGGGTGGTAAACATTGGTTCTTCAGTGGTGCGTTTCAATACTCTAACCTCTAAGTTACCTCGACACGTCTGGGGTCGTTTACTTCAGTTTACACATTGTTCATGACGGAACATGCTGGATTCGTTTTCAGAGGCTGTGATTTTTAGACTAGGGCATGGAGACCGAGCTGCTGGTACAGAGAATGTGTGCTGTCGCTGTCCATATGTAGTGCTGATTTACGCTTAGGGGTGGGTCTCAATAGTCAAAAGAAGTTCATTTTCCTTGTTTCATCCCCTTTACCGGCATATAGAAAACACAGCACAGGTGAAAGGACTTTGGTGGAAATTCACTTTAACCTGTCCTTTCACATCATTGCAAACGGAGAGATGAGGGAGGGACTCATAAGACTATTGAGATTACAACTCAGTTGGTTGGGGCAGGGATGAGCGAGAATCTGATAGAAAGAGGAGTGGATGTGTGTGGTGGGATATAGAACTGTTGTACAGAGAGGCCAAGTTACGTTCAGGTTCAATGCAAAGTGGAGCGGAGGTCTGCTACAGAATTTGTTGTACAGAAACACAAGTCATTTTGAAAAATAAAAAAACGGAAAAGTGACTTCCTGATGCTGTCTTCATTTGTACCTACTTGGTTGGATTGTGTGTCAGTTCAAATGAATGCCCACAAACTACATTAGTTGGTGGAACTAACCATGAAAGATGTAAGGTAAAGATTACATTTTGTGCATCCTTTTAAAAGGAAATTCACTTGGGGGGGAAAACCACTCCAGGACCCGTAGGGGTGCTGATCTAGAATCAAGTCCTCCCTGTCCATGTAATCTTATTTGTTATGATCTAAGAGGTGTAACTAATCCTAGATCAGCACTCCTGTAAGATATTTGAGAGTTGATAGTGGAGTTTGTTTGCAGGGATGGATGTTTGTACTCATTTGTGTGCCTTTGCGTGCTAGGCTAATTACACTAAACAAAAATATAAACGCAACATGTAAAGTGTTGGTTTCATGAGCTGAAATAAAAAATCCCAGAAATGTTCCAGACGCACAAAAAAAGGCTTTTCTCATTTTATGCACACATTTGTTTACATCCCTATTAGTGATCATTTCTCCTTTGCCAAGATAATCCATCCACCTGACCGGTATGACATATCAAGAAGCTGATTAAACATTGATCATTACACAGGTGCACCTTGTGCTGTGGACAATAAAAGGTCACTTTAAAATGTGCAGTTTTGCCACAACACAATGCCACAGATGTCTCAAGTTTTGAGGGAGCATGCAATTGGCATGCTGACTGCAGGAATGTCCACCAGAGCTGTTACCAGAGATGTAATGTTAATTTCTCTACCATAAGCTGCCTCCAACGTTGTTTTAGGGAATTTGGCAGTACGTCCAACCATGCCAGCCCAGGACCTCCACATCCGGCTTCTTCACCTGTGGGATCATCTGAGGGTGAGCGCTGAGGAATATTTCTGTCTATAATAAAGCACCTTTAAGGGGAAAAACTAATTCTGATTGGCTGGGCCTGGCTCCCCAGTGTGTGGGATTATGCCCATCCATGGCTGCACCCCTTCCCACTCGTGAAATCCATAGATTCGGGCCTAATGAATTTATTTAAATTGACTGATTTCCTTATATGAACTGTAACTCAGTAAAATCTTTGAAATTGATGCATTTATATTTTTGTTCAGTATATTTGTTAGCATGGCCTGCTAAATGTTTGTAGCCCACCGCTAATGATAATGCTATACACAGTTAAAAGTAGTAGTAACCAAAAAAGTGTTAAACAAATCCAAATATATTTTATATTTATGCTGCCTTGACAGCTTTGCACACTCTTGGCATTCTCTCAACCAGCTTCACCTGGAATGCTTTTCCAACAGTCTTGAAGGAGTTCCCACATGTGCTGAGCACTCATTGGCTGCTTTTCCTGCGGTCCAACTCATCCCAGAGCATCTAAATTCAGTTGAAGTTGGGTGATTGTGGAAGCCAGGTCAGCTCATGCAGCACTCTCTTTCTTGGTCAAATAGCCCTTACATAGCCTGGAGGTGTGTTGGGTCATTGTCCTGTTGAAAAACAATTGAGTCCCACTAAGCGTAAACCAGATGGGATGGTGTAGCCATGCTGTTTAAGTGTTCCTTGAATTTTAAATAAATCATTGACAGTGTCACCAGCAAAGCACCATCACACCTCATCCATGCTTCACGGTGAGAACGGTGAGAACGGTGAGAACTACATATGCGGAGATAATCTGCACAAATGTTGATGGGACGTCGCATCAGAACCAACCTACACATCCACGAGGACTTGCTAACACCCAGAGGTGCTCACAAAGTCAAACTCCCGAAGGAAAAACAGAAAGACAAACAAAAATAGCGACACGACAAAAGTCCAAGACACTTACCTAAACTGAAACCTGGAGATCATGTACGACTCCGAGACATCACTACAGGAACCTGGATGCAGCGAGGGTGTGTGCAGAGAGAAGTTGCACCGCGATCCTATGGGATCCAAACGGAGAATGGATCACAACTGAGACGAAACAGAGTGGATCTAAGGCTTCAGCCATTCCGTCAAGGGACTGAGGATCATCAGGAGGATACTGCTGAAGTTTCAAATGCCTTTAAGCAATTGAAAATTCAGTCAGAACACCCTGACTAACAACGAACGCTGTCCAACTGTTTCAGGAAGCACTTCAGCAGAACGACCAAAAAGGACTGTCAGAGCCCCTGACAGTCTTATTGAGAATTGCGTAAAAAAATTACAAAAGGGGCACCTGGACTGAATGTTTGTATGTGAAAAGAAATAGAGCCACAATAGAGCATTGATGGACAGACTATTTAGTTGGGGGAAAAAAGAATACATCAGAATATGTTTACTGCCTCTTAAGTGATGAGAGCAATGTAAAAAATTAGGGGGGAAAATGTGTGTTATTGACAATTGCGTGGTATGCAGGTTGAGTAAACAAATGTGATGTGACGTGTAGTTTTATTTTAAAGGAAGGAAGATGTGTTGTGTTAATAACATTTTGACTATGTTACCCAGCAGGCTATGCGGGGGGGGGGGGGGGGGCAGGTGGTTGAAGAATGCCTTGCATGGCTAAACAAGGAATTTTCGAGCTGAAGTATATGTTCATTAAAAAAGTAGTTAAACCTACGCCCTGGTTTGTCATTATATAAGTAACAAACATAACAGTCAGGGCTAGGGCTTCTGATGTGTGGCTTCTTATGACTCAGTTCTGATGCTGCTTTGAAGACAACTCGCGGCATTAGCAACGTCGTCATTGTCCTCCACAATTAAATCTGGGAGGGGTCTGTATCTGTTCCGAGCGTACGTACTATGTCACACGCGATATCTGACCCCACTGGCCTGATTTTGACGACTTTGGTGAATGAGGTGGCACACCATAGAGATCCGGCATTTACAAAATTGGCCAGGTGGTGGCGCTATAACAAGCAATTTGAAACTATGAAAGGTCCCACCCTTTGAATCTAAAGTCATGAAATTCGGTACATAGAACAAATGTTCTGCTATTTGGGATTTTGTGAATGACTCTTAAACGCTACTACTCCGGCACCGAATGACCAATCTGCACGAAACTTGATATGTGGCATCTAGTAACTAAGGTCTCTCAAATGTTTAGACACTTGGGTGTGGTCTGGCACATAAATATAAGCTTATAAATCAGTTAAGGATATTTGTATTGTAACAAAGTTTGGTACACGTTGAAAACACTGTCAATACTCCACATATGCAAGAAAAATCATATTGACCACAAGGTGGTGCTAAAACAGGCACATTGTTTATATCTGTTTGACTCGGAGTGATACAATTTGGAAGACATTCTCAGGTATATCAATCTAGCTAACCCATGCAATATCTGATACCACTGGCCCAATTTTGATGCGCCATTTACTAAATTAAACATTGGCCCAAGGGGCCTATAGTAATCAACTTTACGTACGTTAGTCACACGGAAGAGGTGACTCTTTCGGTCAAAAACAAAACTTGGCTCATTTTTGAGTTGCTTGTCAATTTTCTTTTAGTTTTTTGGAAGTACATACCGGGCATAGCGGCAGTATGTGACTAGTTGCAGGCATATTTGGTGAGTAACAAACTTATTTTGACAGAGCTGGTGAATAGTAACTTAAATGGTAGCTTTCATAATATAATAAAAATAATTATACTACCGTTCAAAAGTTTGGGGTCTCTTAGAAATTCAATTTTTTTTTGTCCATTAAAATAACATCAAATTGATCAGAAATACAATGCTCGTACAATGCTGTGTACTACTCCCTTCACAGAACAGCGCAAACTGGCTCTAACCAGAATAGAAAGAGTGGGAGTGCACAACTGAGCAAGACGACAAGTACATTAGATTGTCTAGTTTGAGAAACAGACGCCTCACAAGGCCTCAACTGGCAGCTTCATTAAATAGTACCAGCAAAACACCAGTCTCAACGTCAACAGCAAAGAAGCGACTCTAGGATGCTGGCCTTCTAGGCAGAGTTCCTCTATCCAGTGTCTGTGTTCTTTTGCCCATCTTAATCTTTTTTTTATATAGGCCAGTCTAAGATATGGCTTTTTCTTTGCAACTCTGCCTAGAAGGCCATCATCCCGGAGTCACCTCTTCACTGTTGACGTTGAGACTGGTGTCAACTCCCCAAATGCAGGTGTGCCAAGCTTGTAGCTTCATACCCAAGAAGACTCTAGGTTGTAATCACTGCTAATTGTGTTTCAACAGTAAGTACTGAGTAAAGGGTCTGAATACTTACGTAAATGTGATTTTTCTGTTCTTTATTTTTAATGCACTTGCAAACATTTCTAAAAACCTGTTTTTGCTTTGTCATTGTGTTATTGTGTGTAGATTAATGAGGGGGAAAATAAAGCTGTAACAAAATGTGGAAAAAGTAAAGGGGTCTGAATACTTTCCAAATGCACTGTAAGCTGTATCCAACGTCATTTTAGAGAATTTGGTAGTACATCCAACCAGTCTCGCAACCGCAGACCATGTGTAACCACGCCAGCCCAGGACCTCCACCTCCTCCTTATTGGCCACCCAAGGCTGCACCCCTGCCCAGTCATGTGAAATCCATACATTAGGGCCTAATGGATTTATTTAAATTGACTGATATCCTTATATGAACTGTAACTTAGTAAAATCTTTGAAATGGTTGCATGTTGTGTTTATTAGTTTGTTCAGTAACATCAAAAACTTTATTGTAGCCAAGGAATGTTGAATATAAAATTACATTTCAAGTTAGGTCCCTATTCAGTTTGAAAAGTCAAGCAGGCAAAATGTTTTACTAAACTAAACAAACTTCACCGAAATGTTGGTATCCAGCAGTGGAGACTGCTGAGGGGAGGAATGTTCATAATAATGGCCAGAATGGAATGGTATCAAAAAACAAGAAGGGGGGGTTCATGTGTTGGATATCATTCCATTTACTCCATTCCTGCCATTATACTCCATTTCAGCCATTATTATGAGCCATCCTCCTCTCAGCAGCCTCCACTGGTATCCACTTTAATGTATTAATCACTTCAACTAGGCTGGATGTGTTTATTCATAAAGTATTATCACAAGTTATACCAATAATTCCAGTAAATGCATTATAATTGTGTAATATAGCTTTATAATTTCATCTTTGGTCCCTGTCTAGACATGGCTTCCTGCAGCAGTCTGCTGTCTGAAGAGCAGTTCCAGTGCTCTATCTATCTGGATGTGTTCACTGAGCCAGTCGCCACAACTTCTGCAAGACCTGCATCAGAAAGTACTGGGATAGCAATTACATGTGCCAGTGTCCACTGTGTAAAATTACTTTTGATAGGACTGTTGTGTTGATAGTTTTATTTCAGGGAAAGCTACCAGCAGCCCAGGCCAGCACCCTATTAAGTCTGGAGAAGTGGCCTGTGATGTCTGCACTGGGACAAAGTGCAAGGCACTTCTTTCTTTCCTGGTGTGTCTAACCTCTTTCTGTGCGACTCAACTGCAGCCTCAGCCCTGAAGAGACACAAGCTGATCGACCCCATGGAGAGCCTGGACGACAGGATGTGTAAGAAGCATGACAGACTCCTGGAGATGTTCTGTAGGCATATGTGAGTCAGTTCTGCACTGAGACACACTACAAGGCTCAACACACCTTCCCTCTAGGAAAAGTATGGAGAAAGGAGGGCTCAGCTTGAAGCACAGGTGCAGAAGATGACCCAGGAGCGACAGCTGAAGGTTGAGGAGCTCAAACACTCTGTAGAGCTCAGCAACAGAGACACAACTATAATGGTGCCGGAGAGGATGGCTGCCATGTTATTGGCTCTTAACCAACCGTGCTATTTTTTTTATTTTTTTTCGCATTGTTTGTAACTTATTTTGTATATAATGTTGCTGCTACCGTCTCTTGACCGAAAAGAGCTTCTGGACATCAGAACAGCGATTACTCACCTTGAATTGGACGAATAATTTTTCTTTAACGAGTCGGACGAGAGTGATTTATTCCAGACACCTGAACAGGCCCTCATCCCCGTCATTCGCAGGAGAAAGAGACGGCGATTTAGAGGAAGGATATCGGGGTGCCTTGTGAGGATCAGGCGACGAGTGGCTAATCTGCCTTTGCCATCCATGCTATTAGCCAACGTACAATCGCTGGAAAATAAATTGGACGAACTACAAGCAGGTATATCCTACCAACGGGACATTAAAAATGTAATATCTTATATTTCATAGTCGTGGCTGAACGACGACATGAATAACATACAGCTGGCGGGTTACACTCTCTATCGGAAGGACAGAACAGCATTCTCTGGTAATAACAAGGGGTGGCGGCTATGTATATTTGTAAACAACAGCTGGTGCACGATATCTAAGCAAGTCTCGAGGTTTTGCTCGCCTGAGGTAGAGTCTCACGAAAAGCTGTAGACCACACTATCTACCTAGAGTTTTCATCTGTATTTTTCATAGCTGTCTACAAACCACCACAGACCAATGCTGGCACTAAGACCGCACTCAATGAGCTGTATACCGCCATAAGAAAACAGGAAAACGCTCATCCAGAGGAGGAGCTTCTAGTGGCCGGGGACTTTAATGCAGGAAACTTAAATCCATTTGACCTCATTTCTATCAGCATGTTAAATGTGCAACCAAAGGGAAGAAAACTCTAGGCCACCTTTACTCCACACGCAGAGATGCTTACAAAGCTCTCCTCTGCCCTCCATTTGGCAAATCTGACCATAATTCTATCCTCCTGATTCCTGCTTACAAACAAAAATTAAAGCAGGAAGCACCAGTGACTCGGTCAATGAAAAAGTGGTCAGATGAAGTAAATGCTAAACTACAGGACTATTTTGCTAGCACAGACTGGAATATGTTCATAGGATTCTTCCGATGGCATTGAGGAGTACACCACATCAGTCACTGGCTTCATCAATAAGTGCATCGATGTCGTCGTCCCCACAGTGACTGTACATACATACCCCAACCAGAAGCCATGGATTACAGGCAACATCCGCACTGAGCTAAAGGGTAGACCTGCCACTTTCAAGGCGGGGGACTCTAACCCGGAAGCTTATAAGAAATCCCGCAATGCCCTCCGACAAACCATCAAACAAGCAAAGCGTCAATACAGGCATAAGATCAAACCGTACCACACCGGCTCCGGCTCTCGTTGGATGTGGCAGGGCTTGCAAACTATTACAGACTACAAAGGAAAGCACAGCCGAGAGCTGCCCAGTGACACTAAATAACTTCTATGCTCACTTTGAGGCAAGTAACACTGAAACATGCATGAGAGCATCAGCTGTTCCAGACAACTGTGTGATCACGCTCACCGCAGCCGATGTGAGCAAGACCTTTAAACAGGTCCACATTCACAAGGCCGCAGAGCCAGACGGATTACCAGGTCGGGTACTCTGCGCACGTGCTGACCAACTGGCAAGTGTCTTCACTGACATTTTCAACCTTTGCCTGTTTGAGTCTGAAATACCAACATGTTTCAAGCAGACTACCTAAGTCCCTGTGCCCAAGAACATTAAGGTAACCTTCCTAAATGACTACCGACCCCGTAGCACTCACATCTGTAGCCATGAAGTGCTTTGAAAGGCTGGTCATGGCTGACATCAACACCATTATCCCAATAACCCTAGACCCACTCCAATTTGCATACCACCCCAACAGATCCACTGATGATGCAATCTCTATTGCACTCCACACTGCCCTTTCACACCTGGACAAAAGGAACACCTATGTGAGAATGCTATTGGATTGACTACAGCTTAGCGTTCAACACCATAGTGCCCTCAAAGCTCATCACTAAGCTAAGGACCCTGGGACTAAACACCTCCCTCTGCAACTGGATCCTGGACTTCTTGACGGGCCCGCCCACTTGTTCACTCATGACTGCATGGCCAGGCACGACTCCAACATCATTGTTTGCTGATGACACAACAGTGGTAGGCCTGATCAATGACAAGACGGCCTGGCCTATAGGGAGGAGGTCAGAGACCTGACCATGTGGTGCAAGGACAACAACCATGATCAACGTGATCAAGACAAAGGAGATGATTGTGGACTACAGGAAAAGGAGGACCGAGCACGCCCCCATTCTCTTTTTTTTTTTTTTTTTTAATAATATGTTTATTATTTTACAATAAAAAAATCAAATAAAAAAGACAGCAATACTAACAATGACATTCATTGTACTGTTGAATGGGATGGCCAATTTAGAGGACAAAACAAAACTTAACTCACACATACACAAAATAAAACAAAATCCTATTAGGTGGTACATGTATAGGAAGTCAGCATATAGTCATTACAAGCAGTGTAGTTAAGCCAAAAATAAATATTGAGTGGAGTACAGCACAGAGTAGCAGCAGATCGTCAACCCAGTTATGAAGCGGGACTAGACCATTTATCCAGTATCGGCTGCCATATTTTGTAAAACATTGGACTTCTATTGGAGGTATTGTATCGAATCTTTTCCATATGTATTACATTTCCTAAATCCCGTAACCACATTTCAAAGGTAGGTACAGTCTCCAGTTTCCAAAATTGCAATATGAGCCTTACGCCCCCATTCTCATCGACGGGCTGTAGTGGAGCAGGTTGAGAACTTCAAGCTCCTTGGTGTCCACATCACCAACAAACTAACATAGTCCAAGCACACCATCATAGTTGTGAAGCGGGCATAACACAACCTATTCCTCCTCAGGAGACTGGAAAGATTTGGAATGGGTCCTCAGATCTTCAAAAGGTTTTACAGCTGCACCATCGAGAGCATCCTGACGGGTTTCATCACGGCCTGGTATGGCAAATGCTCGGCCTCCGACTGCAAGGCACTACATAGGGTAGTGCGTACAGCGCAGTACATCACCGGGGCCAAGCTTCCTGCCATCCAGGACCTCTATACCAGGCGGTGTCAGAGGAAGGACCTACAAATTGTCAGACTCTAGACACCCTAGTCATAAACTGTTCTCTCTGCTACCGCATGGCAAGCGGTACCGGAGCGCCAAGTCTAGGTCCAAGAGGCTTCTAAATAGCTTCTACCCCCAAGCCATAAGACTCCTGAACATCCTATCAAATGACTACCCAGACCATTCCCCCCCCCCCCTTCTACGCTGCTGCGACTCTCTGTTATTATCTATGCATAGTCACTTTAATAACTCTACCAACATGTACATATTACCTCAACTAACCGGTGCCCCTGCACATTGACTCTGTACCAGTACCCCCTGTATATAGCCTCGCTATTGTTATTTTCTTACTACTTTTAGGTATTTTCTTAAAACTGCATTGTTGGTTAAGGGCTTGTAAGTAAGCATTTCACTGTTGTTTTGGGGAAATGTGATACATACAATTTGATTTAATTTGACATAGCAGATGGTGTGCAGGTCTTAACTGCTCTCGTGTGCTCCATTGAGAGAATCCAGGCTAACTACATGTTATAAATGAGAAGAAGAAAATTGCAGAGAGGTAGACTAGAGTGTATCGAAGAGCTGAAGCTTGAAATCACTGAGCTATACAGAGGAGACGCACTGAGCTGGAACAGTTCACACTGGGGACCACCTCCTACAGAACTTGCCATCCCTGCCCCCCCCCCCCCCCCCTCCCCAGTTCCCGCCAATATTCAGCAAATTCGCACAGCAGACCAGCCTCAATTCGTCGGGGCATGGACTCTACAAAGTGACGAAAGCGTTCCCCAGGGCTGCTGGTCCATGTTGACTCCACTGTTGTGTCAAGTTGGCTGGATGTCTTTTGGATGGTGGGCCCTTCTTTATTCACACTGGAAACTGTTGAGCGTGAAAAACTTAGCAGGGTTGCAGGTTTTGACACAAACCGGTGCACCTGGCACCCCGTTCAAAGGAACTTAAATATTTTCTCTTGCCCATGAATGATGTCTGTGAGTATAACAGAACTCATATGGCAGGTGAAAACCTGAGAAAAATCCAACCAGGAAGTGGGAAATCTGAGGTTTGTAGTTTTTCAAAGCTTGGCCTACGGAATACACAGTGGGATATGAATAAAGTTGCACTTCCCACGGCTTCCACTAGATGTCAACCGTCTTTAGAAACTTGAATGAGGATTCTACTATAAAGGGGGGCTCATGAGACCTCTGAGTGAGTGGTCTTGCAGAATGCCTTGGTCTCATGACGCGCGCTCCCGACAGAGTTACCTCTCGTTCCAGTGCTTTTCTTCAGACATAGGAATTCTTCGGTTGGAACAATATTGATGTTTTATGTTAAATCGATTGATTCAATACATTGTTTGACATGTTTCTAAAGGACTGTAATGGAACTTTTCAAGTTTTTGTCTGTACGAAGTGCCTGCGCCTCATGAAGATGGATTACTGGGCTGAACACGCTAACAACAAGTGGCTATTTGTACATAAATGATGGACTTTATGGAACAAATCAGTCATTTATTGTCAAACTGGGATTCCTGGGAGTGCTTTCTGATGAAGATCATCAAAGGTAAGTGAATATTTATGGTGTTATTTCTAACTTCTGTTGACTCCAAAATGGCAGATATTTCTCTGGCTGGATTGGGCTCTGAGCGCCGTTCTCAGATTATGCTTTGAGATACAGCGGTTGCATTAAGGAGAAGTCTATCTTTAATTCTGTGAATAACAGTTGTATCTTTTATCAATGTTTATTATGAGTATTTCTGCAAAATCGCCGGATGTTTTGGAATCAAAACGTTACTGCACGTAAGGCGCCAATGTAAACTGAGAATCTTGGATATAAATATGCACATTATCGAACAAAACATACATTTATTGTGTAACATGATGTCCTATGAGTGTCATCTGATGTAGATCATCAAAGGTTAGTGATTCATTTGATCTATATTTCTGCTTTTTGTGACTCCTATCTTTGTCTGGAAAAATGGCTGTTTTTTTTTTACTTGGCTATGACCTAACATAATCATATGTTGTGCTGTCACTGTAAAACATTTTTGAAATCGGAAACGATGGGTAGATTAACAAGATGTTTATCTTTCATTTGCTGTCTTGGACTTGTTAATGTGTGAAAGTTACATATTTCCCCAAAATATTTTTGTATTTCACACGCTGCCTTTTCAGCGGAATGTTGTCGAGGGGTCCCGCTAGCGGAACGCCTGCCCTAGAAAGGTTAAATATAACCTGCCTCCTGCCCTTCCTCTACACTGATTGAACTGGATTTAACAAGTGACATCTATAAGGTATCATAGCTTTCACCTGGATTCACCTGGTCAGTCTATGTCATGGAAAGAACATTGTTCCTATTGTTTTGCACACTCATTGGATTTATCACAGAACCACCAAGAAATGAAGAGCGACACCAATGTAACTCTGCAATGATATTATGAAAAGACAGAACAGGAGCACATCAGTCTCCAATGCACAAGTTGTTCTTTCTCGCTCAGTGTTTTCAGGGACTGAGAAGAAAGTAGTAGTACCATGGTGCTAGCAGGTGATGTAAGCACCCAGATTAAATCAAATACATTCAATGAGATAAAAACAGAAGATGGTATCTTCCATCTACTGTAGCTGCCTCCTAAACATCAATAGGCAGTACTAGTAGCGCAACAAATGAAAATATGAACTGAAAATTAAGTTTCTGGAGATCATAGCGATCTGATTCCACCTTCTGTCTGAACTGGGCTTGGGCCACTGACCATTAACCTGGATGTGTTCTGTTCTGCCTTGTGTACTGTTCCAGTAATTTAACGTTTAACGGAATAACCATTGTAACTACAATAGTCAAATTCGCAGCAGCATTCTTTTACAGACAGAGATGCAGATAGATTTCTTACTCCTATCTCTGGAGCATTAGCCAACCTCAATGTGGTTTATTCTAGCCTTAACAATCTATTGAAAATAAAAACATTTTTGTTATTTTGATGTACAGTTGAAGTCAGAAGTTTACATACTTAGGTTGGAGTCATTAACTAGTTTTTCAACCACTCCACAAATGTCTTGTTAACAAACTATAGTTTTGGCAAGTCGGTTAGGACATCTACTGTGTGCATGACACAAGTCATTTTTCCAAAAATTGTGTACAGATAGTGAATTATAAGTGAAACAATCTATCACAATTCCAGTGGGTCAGAAGTTTTACATACACTAAGTTGACTGTGCCTTTAAACAGCTTGGAAAATTCCAGAAAATTATGTAATGGCTTTAGAAGCTTCTGATACGCTATTTGACATAATTTGAGTCAATTGGAGGAGTACCTGTGGATGTATTTCTAGGCCTACCTTCAAACTCAGTGCCTCTTTGCTTGACATCATGGGAAAATCAAATGAAATCAGCCAAGACCTCAGAAAAAAATTGTAGACCTCCACAAGTCTGGTTCATCCTTGGGAGCAATTTCTAAACGCCTGAAGGTACCACGTTCATCTGTACAAAAAAATATATGCAAGTATAAACACCATGGGACCACGTAGCCGTTATACCGCTCAGGAAGGAGACGTGTTCTCTTCTAGAGATGAACGTACTTTGGTGCGAAAAGTTCAAATCAATCCCAGAACAACAGAAAAGGACCTTGTGAAGATGCTGGAGGAAACAGATACAACATTATCTGTATCCACAGTAAAACGAGTCCTATATCGACATAACCTGAAAGGCCGCTCAGAAAGGAAGAAGCCACTGCTCCAAAACTGCCATAAAAAAGCCAGACTACAGTTTGCAGCTGCACATGGGGACAAAGATTGTACTTTTTGGAGAAATGTCCTCTGGTCTGATGAAACAAAAATATAATTGTTTGGCCATAATGACCATCGTTATGTTTGGAGGAAAAAGGGGGAGGCTTGCAAGCCCAAGAACACCATCCCAACCGTGAAGCACAGGGGTGGCAGCATCATGTTGTGGGGGTGCTTTGCTGCAGGAGGGACTGACTGGTGCACTTCACAAAATAGATGGCTACATGAGGTAGGAAAATTGTGGATATATTGAAGCAACATCTCAAGACATCAGTCAGGAAGTTGAAGCTTGGTCTCAAATGGGTCTTCCAAATGGACAATGACCCCAAGCATACTTCCAAAGTTGTGGCAAAATGGCTTAAGGACAACACAGTCAAGGTATTGGAGTGGCCATCACAAAGCCCTGACCTTAATCCTATAGAACATTTATCGGCAGAACTGAAAAAGTGTGTGTGAGCAAGGAGGCCTACACACCTGACTCAGTTACACCAACTCTATCAGGAGGAATGGACCAAAATTCACCCAATTTATTGTGGGACGCTTGTGGAAGGCTACCCGAAACGTTTGACTCAAGTTAAACAATTTAAAGGCAATGCTACCAAATACTAATTGAGAGTGTATGTACACTTCTGACCCACTGGGAATGTGATGAAAGAAATAAAAGTTGTAATAAGTCATTATCTCTACTATTATTCTGACATTTCACATTCTTAAAATACAGTGGTGATCCTAACTGACCTAAGACGGGTAATTTTTACTAGGATTAAATGTCAGGAATTGTGAAACTGAGTGTAAATGTATTTGGCTAAGGTGTATGTAAACTTCCGACTTCAACTGTATATATTCCTATTGCTATGAAGCTGTTGCACCTGCAGCGTGTATATTTACCTTTAAGATGCGTGTGATCTTGTTTTATTGCGCTCATACGTTTCTCTCGATGTCAGCTAGTTGGGTATTCTCAATATTATCTCACTGTAAGGATGTTGTGATATGTAAGTTTGGAGTTGGGCAATTCTATTGCATTACTAGCTGTTGATAAAATAGGTATTTCTGTCGGCCGAACTGACGGAGGCAAGAAGGCGGATGCACGGGTCTATTGAAAACAGCTTACGCCACGGAGGAGACAAGAACAGAGAGGAAGGAGGGTGCATAGGCTACACAAAATACTTTCCCTTTAAACAGGGGACACGGCGGCGGGGGATAGATAGAGAGGGGAGAGGGAAGATATTTAAAAAAATAAATAAAAGGAAGAAAGACAGCGAGGGTGGGAGGGAGAGAGAAATAGAAAAAAAGAAAGATGTCATCCTCTCGTTTGAAAAGCCGAGGCGAAGCTTGGATTGCGGCCGATCAGGGACTCTCTAGCTAGGGACACGATTTTACGCAACACCGAGGCTTTGGAATCCACCACCGCTTTGGCCTCTCGGAGCTATCGAAATAAATGACTCTTCCTCCACGCATTTACAAACAACTGCGGACTTATTATTACTTTTGATATATTTTTCCTTATTTTCAATAACCTAATTTATGCATCGATTTGAGAATATAATTTTTCCTTGGGCTATAATATAAATATACAATGTAAATTGCATTGTAAATGCATCATTAAAAGCATGCATCAACCATTTTGTCGCATTTTAGTCATGTTGCATCCTTTCGTCCCCACACCATATAACAACATTTTAGTTCAACATCATTACTGTCATATAATATTGGCATATAACTGACAGCCTTTCAAAATTGATCATTCATCTTCAATAACAATTTATTTTATTGAATGCACCGCGATTTAAACTTCCACACAGAAATATTCACCTTTTTTATATTTAAAACTGCAGAGAGGAACTAGGTAGGCTATTACAGCAGGTGGAGTGATTCATCAGTTGGCCCCAGCCTATGGTTGGTTGGCCCCGAGTCTCAGCGGGATATTATTTCTAGTTTTGACACCTGGAATAAAAGTATCTGGCATCATCTTGCTTCAAAATGGATTCTTCTTGGAGTAATTTTCTGTTTCAGGTAAGGTTTTTTTTTTTTTGTGTGTGTGTGTCAGAGAAATAGATACACATTCTGTTTAGTGTCTCTCTCATCAGAGAGCTATGGCTGCAGAAGTGAATGCACTTGGGATCCTGGGATCATACACATGCTTATTATGTTTGTGATGTCATATAAGTTTTAAACTGACAGCTTGTCAACTGTGCCCCTTACAGATTTGTTGTAGTACTGCTTATGAGAGAGCTTGTGTGTGTGTGTGTGGTGACTGGGGTCAAAGGTGGCATGATCCCCCATTGATGTGTATTTCAGGTAGCCTAGTGGTTAGCGCATTGGGCCAGTAACCGAAAGGTTGCTGGATCGAATCCCAGAGCTGACAAGGTAAAAATCTGTTGTTATGCCCCTGAGCAAGGCAGTTAACCCACTGTTCCCTGGGCGTGGAAGATGTAAATGTTGATTCAGATGGGTTAAATTCAGAAGACACATTTAATTTGAATGCATTTAGTTGTACAACTGACTTTCAAGTTCTCAGCAGCTAATTATTGCTCTCATTTCCCCAGACTCCTCTCTCACAGACCCAGTCTGAGACAGCCCTCCAATCAGAGTTGCTTCCGGACATGACTGGCTCTGCCCAGAGCCCCCCTACAGAGCATATAGCCCCTCCCCCATCCACAGTGGACACAGCCGCCCTGAATGAAGAGCCATTACCTGGTGAGAATGCAGGTCTTGTGTCCCAAAAGGCACAATCCTTATATAGTACACTACTAAAGTGGTGCACTGTGTTTGGAATAGGGTGGGGGGTGCCATTTGAGACACAGCCAGGATCAGGTACAATTTACTCAATTGATCAATTCTACACAGTCTATAATAATATTAGAATAATAATAAATGCCATTTATGAGACACTTTTAACCAAAGCGACATACATACATTTTGTGTCTGCGTGGTCCCAGCGGAAATCGAATCCTGGCATTGCTAGCTACATGCTCCACTGACTGAGCCACAGAGGACCACTATGTTTATTCAATATTATTCCAATTCAATCAACACATGGAATCCCCAATAAACAACTAGATAGGAGGGGGGTGGAGGGCCAGAGAGAGGTTTTCTTGTTGTCAAGAGTCACAGCTGCTGCACCTTGATGTCCTCTTTTTACATATCAAAGCTGAAAACACACACAATCGGATATCTCTTCAGGGGCTGAACCATGGGATTTCTTACCTCAGGAAACAATGTCCTTTTCACACTCCCTGTGTCTGTTGCTTATGTTTGTGACAGACAGAGAGGGGTGGAGAGAGAGAGAGAGAGAGAAGGACTAAAGAGAGAAGTTGTGAGAGAGATAAAAAGATAAAGAAATGTAATTTTAAAAATGAGTGGATCGTCTACATCTGTGATGGTGAGAGCAGTACAACAATGCTAGATTCTAGTTTCTGCCCAGCACGCACATAATGTTCTGAGAACCATATATTTTTTGTCCTGTGGTTATTTTGCATGTAACCATCCCACAGCTTTCTGGGAATGGTGCAGGATAGTTGCTTGGCTTTGGAACATTCTTAGCACATTTAAGGAACTTGACAATTTTCTTGGTATTTCATTACTTTAACCAGGGGCACGACTTTGGTTTTAGAAGTGGGGGGGCAAAACCCGGCGGGGGCATCTAAAGCTAATTTCCTGAATTTCTACACAATCCAATATGACCCATTCATTATTGGTTTTGGGTGTGTTATGCCAAGCCCAGAGTGGCAACCCACTGGACGGTCGACCCCTAGGGCCAGGACTGAGCCGTCCAGCAGCTAAAAATGGCCTAAATAGGTATCTCCCCTGACGTGGGCATGTTTTCAATAGTCTTGTTTTGTCATACTGTATTCCATATACGGCATGCAGACCTTATGAAAGTTGCCCAGTATACCATTAACATTGGAATAAATCTAGTGATACATAACTTGACATTTCTGCCATCCATTGTGACATTGTGGATAACCAACCTTCCAATGAATAGCAATGACGTGCAGGTGTTTGTACACATGCATATGAACACACTCTCATTCAAATGCACACATGGACACACACATATAAATAGATAATTAAATAAATAGTGCCATACAAGATAATTAAATAAATAGTGCCATACATGCACTCAAACATATTCAGTTGGCTTTGCTGTTATGATTTTTGTTGTCCTTGATTTATTTTGTTTTTTACATTGTTATTTTCTGTTTTCCTTTGTCTTTGTCTTATGTTCATTTTGTTGGTTGTAGGTGCATGGGGGGGGGGGGGGGGGGGCTTGGGGGGGGGGAGTGTGTTTTATTATTATTTATTATTATTATTATTATTATACTTTTTTCTCTGGGGACTGTTGGGGGGGGGTCTCGAATGGTTGAGGGGCAGCTCTTGGGGAACTGAGGGGGGAGGGGGATCTTGGAGGGCTGGTGGACTGGAAATTGGGAGCTTTGGCTGGTTACTGATGGGTCACTGGTTGGGATTCCCGTTTTTGACCTTGTGGGAGATCTGTCGACGTGCCCTTGAGCAGGACGTTGACCCTGGTTGCTTCTGTGTGTCGCTCTGGATGGGAGTCTGTTAGATGACTAATGTGATGTAGTTGTTGAGCGGCTTCACTGCATGTTTTAAATATTCAACAAAGAAACATTTTAATAACTTTATTAATGGCAATGTATTTCTTAGATGCTTAGTTACACAGTTTCATTTGATAACAGTCTCCAGTATCAACATTTCCAAGCAAACAAAAACAGAGAGAAGTGAGAATCTGTAGACATGCTGAGATAAAATACATACTCTGCCGGAATTCAGCCAGCCTTCACAAGACCATAACATATGCAGATATGTCCCCTTTTGTGTTTTACACATCCTGCAGAGGAAGGACATTTCTGAGTGCATGTTATTCAGTTAGACTGGCATCTAGTATGTTCTATGGATGGTCTTAAACTGCAATAATTTATGTCTAAGATGATATGAACATGACCGTGCATTCAAACATATCTGTATCCATTCATCATCATCAATATCTTCTACCAGGTCTTTCTCACATTTTTGTTTTACATGCTTTGTGTCATCAGGAAAAGCCTCAATCAACCCTTGTTACAGTTTGGAAATCAACTTTGGAGGTTTGTCAGACTGCCTTAAAACAGTTTCGATCTTTGGAGCTTCTGGCTTGTCCAGGGTTTGCTGCACATAGAGAATCAAGTGTTGTATCTGCTAAAATTCACCTCAGCTCTGTCACGCACGGGTCTTCCCAGCTTGCCTGACCCCACTGAGACCTGTCACCATCTGATCCTCCTAAGATGAGGCATGACATTGAATTACCTTGGTGTACATTTATACTTTGATTCTATTCTTGGATAATATAATGGTTCAATAATTGAAATTACCATTATTCCCAGATCCCAGACAGTAACCTTAATCTTAAAATGCTGCCCTGTAGCTCCTGTAGGTCTACCCATCAACTCAAGATGGAACTTTGTATCATTCACTGATGTTGTTAATATACTGCAAAATTCACCTGAGCTCTGTAGACTGGTCTTTCCTGGCGGTCTGACCCTACTGGGACAGCTATCACCATCTGATCCTGCTAAGACATGATGATCATAGTGTTCTGTACTGACGGTGCACCATGACAGTGAAGCCTGTAGAGCTGTTTATTACGGTGTCAGTTTTAAAAGTAGGGAATTAGCTAGGGAAACTGACAAATCAATAACATTACATTGCTATACCGACTCTAATAAAACTCACATTCTACAAAAAAAAATCTGCATTATCAGTCTTCAATCATTTGGCCGCTGGTTTCATAGTTTGATTCAGGTCTAATGTGAATGAGGCAAAAATAATACCTATTTTTGGCAAACTAGCTCTCTGATGGTACATCAACTGGCGAAAGCTAGCTACGTTCATTTACTTCTGTTGAAATGGGACAAAAAGGCTACAAAACATTTCAAATCAAATTTTAATTGTCACATGCGCTGAATGTAGACCATACAGTGAAATGCTTATTTACAAGCCCTTAACCAACAATGCAGTTTTAAGTAAAATACCTAAAAAAAGATAAATAAAAGTAACAAATAATTAAAGAGCAGCAGTAAAATTGTTCCCTTTCAGGAGTTACCTTCTCTCACACTTCTGTTTTCCCTCTTTCCCTTTCACCTCTCTCTCTCTTCCCTCTCTCCTTTAGAGAAGGCCGTCTCCAAGCCTGGCCGGCCGACACACATCTGCAACACATGTAACAAGCAGTTTAAAAACAACTACAACCTCCGGCGCCATCAGTCGGTGCACACTGGCATCAAAATGAAGGACAGAGCAGCCAGAGAGAGGGAGGATGAGAGCAAGGGAGGAGGAGGACGGCAAACAATCCCTCTCTCCCTCCTCCACCTTTCTCTGCCCTCTCATCCTCCTCCCGCAGAATCCCTCCCCCAACCCTCCCCACTTGGAAACCAGGAGGGCCAACCTGTTGCGGTGTCCATTGCCCCAGCTACCGTCACCATGGCTGCGCCCCAGGTGCTCCAAGCTGCAGTTGTGGTTGCCGGGACAATGGTACAGGTTGGTTGGTGCCTGTTTTGTTTGCTCCCTTTGCCTTTCTCTCTTTCCTCGTCTACTTTATTGTGCAGTGTAACAGAGTAGCTACACTGACCCCACAGCCAACACTAGCCAACTGTCCCTTCTCATCAAACCTAGAACCAGAACCTGGGGCCTCAACCCAACCCTAGCCCCAACCAGGTGAGGAAGAACCATGCGTGTGAGGCCTGTGGGAAGGCCTTCCGAGACGTGTACCACCTGAACCGCCACCGGCTTTCCCACTCGGACGAAAAGCCCTACCACTGCCCCATCTGCCAGCAGCGCTTCAAGAGGAAAGACCGCATGAGCTACCATGTACGCTCACACCAAGGAGGAGTGGAGAAACCTTATGTCTGCCCCCACTGCGCCAAGGGATTCTCACGGTGAGAAGGGGTATGACTGGGTGGGTGGGGGGGGTTCAATTGTGAGACAAGTATACACACATGCACATACAGTTCCAGTCAAAAGTTTGGACACACCTACTCATTCCAGGGTTTTTCTTTATTTTTACTATTTTCTACATTGTAGAATAATAGTGAAGACATCAAAACTATGAAGTAACACATATGGAATCATGTAGTAAGCAAAAAAGTGTTAAACAAATCAAAATATATTTGAGATTCTTCACAGTAGCACCCCTTGCATTGTTGACAGCTTTGCACACTTGGCATTCTCTCAACCAGCTTCCTGCACATTGGCTAACCGGGCTATCTGCATTGTGTCCCACCACCCGCCAACCCCTCTTTTTACGCTTCTGCTACTCTCTGTTCATCATAGATGCATAATCACTTTAACAATACCTACATGTACATACTACCTCAATAAGCCTGACTAACAGGTATATAGCCTTGCTACTCTTTTTTCAAATGACTTTTTACTGTTTTATTTCTTTACTTACCTACCTACACACACACACACACACACACACACACACACATACATTTTTTGTCTCACCATTGGTTAGAGCCTGTAAGTAAGCATTTCACTGTAAGGTCTACTACACCTGTTGTATTCGGCGCACGTGACAAATAAACTTTGATTTGATTCATGAGGTAGTCACCTGGAATGCATCTCAATTAACAAGTGTGCCTTGTTAAAAGTTAATTTGTGGAATTTCTTTCCTCAATGTGTTTGAGCCAGTCAATTCTTTTGTTACAAGGTAGGGGTGTATAACAGAAGATGGCCCTATTTGGTAAAAGACAAAGTCCATATTATGGCAAGAAATGACATTCCATCATTACTTTAAGACATGAAGGTCAGTCAATCTGGAAAATTGAAAGAACTTTGAAAGTTTCTTCAAGTGCAGTCGCAAAAACCATCAAGTGCTATTATGAAACTGGCTCTCATGAAGACCGCCACAGGAAAGGAAGAACCAGAGTTACCTCTGCTGCAGAGGATAAGTAAATTAAATTTACCATCCTCAGAAATTGCAGCCCAAATAAATGCTTCACAGAGTTCAAGTAACAGACACATCTCAACATCAACTGTTCAGAGGAGACTGCATGAATCAGGCTTTCGTGGTCAAATTGCTGCAAAGAAACCACTACTAAAGGACACCAATAAGAATAAGAGACTTGCTTGGGCCAAGAAACATGAGCAATTGACATTAGACCAGTGGAAATCTGTCCTTTGATCTGATGAGTCCACATTTGAGATTTTTGGTTCCAACCACCGTCCCTTTGTGAGACGCAGAGTAGGTGAACGGATGATCTCCGCAATGTGAGGTTCCCACCGTGAAGCATGGAGGAGGTGTGATGGTGTGGGGATGCTTTGCTGGTGACACTGTGATTTATTTGAATTCAAGGCAGACTTGACAAGCATGGCTACCACAGCATTCTGCAGCAATACGCCATCCCATCTGGTTTGTGCTTAGTGGCACTATCATTTGTTTTTCAACAGGACAATGACTCAACACACCTCCAGGCTGTGTAAGGGTCATTTGACCAAGAAGGAGAGTGATGGAGTGCTGCATCAGATGACCTGGCCTCTACAATCACACGACCTCAATGGTTTGGGATGACTTGGACCGCAGAGTCAAGGAAAAGCAGCCAACAAATGCTCAGCATATGTGGGAACTTCTTCAAGACTGTTGGAAAGGCATTCCAGGTGAAGCTGGTTGAGAGAATGCCAAGAGTGTACAAAGCTGTCATCAAGGCAAAGGGTGGCTACTTTGAAGAATCTAAAATATACATAGATTTGTTGAACACTTTTTTCGGTTACTACATGATTCCATATGTGTTTATAGTTTGTCTTCACTATTATTCTACAATGTAGAAAACAGTAAAAAAAAAATAAAAACATTTAAAAAAGAACTTCAATTAGTAGGTGTGTCCAAACTTTTGACTGGTACTGTATATGTACATGCACATTTTTGTGAAACTAGTCTGGAGTTCTAATAGAATTCAGTTCTAACTGACGTCTGTAGTGCATGGGTAGCACTATCGACGAGAAATTACCGATAAGACACAGATAAGACACAGGATCTTAATCCCTTCTCCTGTCTGTTCCAGACCCGACCACCTCAACAGTCACGTCAGACAGGTGCACTCCACTGAGAGACCCTTCAAGTGCCCGGTAATCCTCTTTTTTCTAACTCACTTTAACTCTATCACTCTCTCTTTTTCTACTCTCTGCATGTATTTTTGACCCCCATGATGAATCTCTCTCGGTCCGTTTGTCTGTTAGTTAGTAAGTCAGTCACACGCGATATCTCAGATGGGTCTTGCCATAAAGATCAGTAATTTACAAAATTACACTGAATGGCCAGATGGTGGCACTATAACCAGCTAACTTTGAAAGGTCACGCCCCTCAACCCGTTTGACCTAAAGTCATGAAATTCGGTACATAGGTCCTTCCTCACAAGGATCACATTTTACTCAGGGACCCATAAGGTCCGCCATGATGGATTTGACCCAATTTTATCGATTTTACACTATTTTGTGAAAAACTTAACTCCTCTGGCACCGAATGACCTATCTGTGCGAAACTGCATAATTCGTGGTGGAAGACATTTTAACTCTTGCCTTGTTCTTTCTCCCTAGTTTCAACCTTGTTTCCTGTTGTATGTCCCTTGGTTCTCTGTATACACTGTATGAATTGTTTTATAGGCAATGTAATGACATTGATCTGCCTAACTTCTAAAATATAATGGCAAAGCAACATTTCCAAATGCCCAAGATACACCAATGGTTTTGTGTGTGTGTGTGTGTGTGTGTGTGTGTGTGGGCGCGCACGCATGCACGCACTACACAGACCTGCACGTCTGCCTTCGCTACGAGGGACCGTCTCCGTGCCCACCTGATTCGCCATGAGGAGAAGGTGCCGTGCCACATCTGTGGCAAGCTCCTCTCTGCCGCCTACATCACCGATCACATGAGGGTCCACAACCAATCACAGCACCATGCCTGCCACCTCTGCAACCGCAGTGAGTGGACTTCCATGTTATTTTTTAAATGTGTGAAAGGAGAGTAGAATACCTGTGTAACGGAGGTGGTTACACAGTTATCCCTCTCTCATTCCTCATGTCCTTACCTTTTGTTCGTCATCTTTTGTTCCTCAACTTTTCTTATTTCTCAATGCTCTCCCTCCCTCTCTCTTCCTCCCTCTCATTTCCCTTCCTCTCATCTCCCTCCAGGCTTCACCACCCTCACCTACCTGCGTGTCCACGCTCAGAAACACCACGGCCAGGAGTGGAAGGAGAGCGGCGGGACACGGGGCATGTTCGGCGGGGCCGGTGCCGGCGGGGTGCTGCTGTGCCAACTGTGTGGGGTGCAGTGCAAGACACCCACCCAGCTACAGGGCCACATGGGCACCCACGCCGTCACCCAGGTCCAAGGCGAGCCCAGCAGTAGCCTCGCGGGGACCGGTACCATGGCTGTGGCCGTGTCTCTGTCAGGCAGCTCAACTGTGGGCCTGCTGGTCACTGACTGCTCCAGCATCGCCCCCCATTCTCTCAGCTAGCAGCCAGGCCCATTGGAGGGAAGGGGGAGAGGGGATGGAGGTAGAGGGGTTTCGTGGAGACTGCAGTCAGGAGAGAGGAGTGGATGTGGCTCTGGGGTGAAGTTTCCCCTAAGTACAGATGTAGGATCAGCTTCCCCTCCCCCAATCCTAACCTTAACCATTAGTGGGAAAACTGAACCAGGATCAGCATATAGGGGCATTTACCCTCCAGTGGATGTCTATGTATGTTATGAAGGCCAAAGTATGCTGCAAACCAGGTCCCCTTTGTATTTGATCCTATTTAAAATGTTGCTGTTGTTTATGCAACAGTCACTTTCTCAACTGCCATTGGTGGACACGAGAGAGGGGAGGAAAGGAGAGACCATGGAATCCCCGTTTTTTTTCTTTCAATTAAATTCTACTGAACGAAATATAAAGTTTTCTGGTGCAAAATGCCACTTTTCCATTCACACAGAACACAAACTCCCATAACAATGTTTGGGATTTTACAAATACATCGCCATTTATTTTCCTTGGGAATATTGATTATACAATATATGATCACCCAGACGCAGTATGAGCTGTGGTCCTACATTGGCTTTTAGCTTTTTCAAATGAACTGTCTCCAAGAAAGGACTGTTGCTTTTTCATCAGAAATATGTCATCACCATGTAACTTTACCCTATGACTGATAGACAGGTGGCATCAAATGGGTATTTATTTGTATATTTGGCCACTGAATGCTCATCTTTCTTTGCTTTTATGATCTTGTTATTACTCTGGATGCTCTGATTTTTTTATTCTCTCAAAAATGCATTGGTCTGGAAAGTATTTGTACTTTTGTGACACGTTTTTGTGAGACTGTATTCTTGACTGTTCATCTGTTGGTGTAGAATCTCCTCTGTTAACGTCACTGTATTAAAGCCGTAGTATGTATAACCTATATGCACTTTATCTGTGAACATGTACAGCATCTGATATCAGAGATGCAGTAGAATAGAAAATTAGTATTTCTCTGAATGGAGATTTTTTTTAATTATTATTATTGAACTATTAATATTTATTTTATGATCATCTGAATAGTGATTATATGAGCCGTTGATTTATTGTCCATGGCATTGTTTACACCAGTGGTCTAACCCTCCCCCACATTTTCTCCTCCTTTGCCATCCATCCCCCAACTCACTCACTATCCCACTCTTTCAAACATCTGATTTCCAAGAAAGAAAGGGATCATTCGGAAGACATGTTTAGCAGATGATATAGAGAAGAGCGATGGAATCTATCACATAGCAGCTCGTTTAATCTCTCTTTGCACTTTTAGCTTTGGGTATGATATGGCTAGCTTGTTAGCAATTTAGCTAGCTGACAACCCCGGCTAACGCAGCTAGCAATGCAAACCTGACTTTCGTTGTGTAAAATCAAATAGGATTTCCTCGCGCTGCGAACAACGTTTGCTGGCTTGTTTTTTTCGTTCATTTTCCTGGAATCGTTTCGTCTACTGAAAGTGTTTTTGCTCAAAGCGAATATATAGGGTCACGATAGTCTACTAGCTAAATACCGGCTATCTATAAGGGGCATGGAACAGCTGGTTAGCAATCGGGCAGATGCCATCTAGCTAACGTTCTACGACTCTTAATTTCATTGACTGACATCTGAAGTGGATGGAATGGGCGTTTGCTACCTCTATTTAGCTACCTCCGCAACACAGTGCAACTAGTTAGCTATATAATAAGCTAGTGTAATTACTCGGCTAACTATATGCAAACACAGGTGTGTCTACTTTTAAGGTTTAGCTAGCTAGTTCGTTAGTTAACTTCAACCAGACAAAGGTAGCTACAGTAGCTAGCTGAGCCCGGGCAATAAACTAATGTAGCGCGAGCTGGTAGCCAGGTAATGCAACATAGCATTGTTAGCTAAGGGGAGACTTCTTTCTCGTCGTAAAATTAGGCCACAAAACAAAGTACAAATGTATTGACAGTGACAGGCATTGTTTCCCCCAACCAGACTTGCATTGATTGTGTGATCACTGGCCAATTAGATAGGGATTGTGTCTGTCTATATGACCTTAGCTCAGGAACACGCATTGCTAATTATATATTTTTTTTTGTCGTGACCTACCTACCTCACTGAAGCCAATACTGGTGATTCCACGACGAGTCTAATAGCAAACTAAACAGCACTGCTCCTGTTATTACATATCTTGCAAGATAGCTGCCAACCATATCAGACATTATTTACATTCTCCGTTGCATGTTCTATACGCAAGAAACATAGTCAATCATGCCTGCATAGAACATTGAAGTGAGACTCTAGCATCATGTATATGTAATGTATGCAACGCTCAAAGTGAGTACAGTATTAGACATAGCTCCCAAATGAATTTTTCTGATAGGGGTTTGAAATAGAATGGCATTCCATGGTACAGGTCGGCAGCAGACAGTATGTGGTAACCTGTTCCCCGGATCTGAGTTAGGCCATAAGTATTTTTGCGTCAACACCTCAACTGGAGCCACTTCCACGGGCCTCACTGCAACTCCGAGTCTAACTGGACCCACTGCCCCGGCGGGGACGCCACGACATCCAACGTCTCTTGGGGGAAGCACCGGCGGCGGGGCCGCTGTACCACAGCCTCATAGTAGTCCTGCCAGTGAAGTACCAAGCCCTGCTGAGATGGAGCCTGATCGACCTATCGGTTATGGCGCATTTGGTGTGGTCTGGTAAGTTGTGCAATTTCAAATAAGAATTGACTGATTTCCAAGTGAGTTTTTGCATGGTGTTTTTCCTTTCCAAAAAAGGGTGTGTATCTGACAAGGGAATGAGATAGACATGCTGTGCACGTGCCCTCCCCATTGGTGACCAGTGCTAACAGATGCCTCTCTTCATATTGTTCCTGCAGGTCAGTGACAGACCCTCGTGACGGGCGTAAAGTAGCCCTGAAGAAGATGCCCAATGTCTTCCAGAACCTAGTCTCCTGTAAGAGGGTCTTCAGAGAGCTGAGGATGCTCTGCTTCTTCAAGCACGACAACGTAAGAATGGATAGCAATACATCTATACACAGGACATAGCTCCCAAATGAATTCTTCTGATAGGGGTTGCGTCCCGCATAGGTTGCATCCTAAATGGCACCCTATTTCCTATACTATATTTCCTATAAAAAAAAAAAATGTGTACTTACTATAGGAAAAAGGTGCCATTTGAGACATTTTCATACAGTATTGCATCCATAACATAAGACATAGCGATGCATCTTCACACTGCTCATTGATGTTTCCATACAGAGGCTTGCTTTACAAATATCACTGTGAAGTTAGAGGTTTGTTATAGTTTAGACACTTAAGGACAAGAAGTGCCATAACAAATGCTGGCTGTGAACGGTAGATCCCTTGCTGAGTGTTGATGAATGGTGGCGATGTACAATCGTCAGAAAATGAACACCAAATGACGGCCAATGTTCTGTGATCAGAGGCGATAGGATGGCCACTCACTGCTTTTAACCGTTCGTCTGTCTGTTTTGTCCTTTAGATCGCTAATCATTAAAACAACGAGAAGGGTGATGATGATGATGATGTGTGTTTACAGGTGTTGTCAGCGCTGGACATTCTGCAGCCTCCACAGATCGACTGCTTCGAGGAAATGTATCCTTCACACGCACATTCATGTGCACACATGACTGTTATGTGTCAGCCATTGTTCACTCCTGCACTTTCTCTCTCCATTATCATGCCTCCTTTCAAAACAGTCTGAATCTACATAGTACAATTTAAATCAAGATAAACCTAAACAGAGATGATACCATTTAGTGATAGTCTTGTGTTATGATAGATAGATACATTTAACTTTAATATAGATAGATGGAGTATTACGCTTTATTCTATGTCGTCCATCCACAACCTATAGTTGTCTGTTGTTTCCTTGACCGTGGGGCCATGCCTGACTGTAGCTACGTGATCACTGAGCTGATGCAGAGTGACCTCCACAAAGTCATTGTGTCTCCCCAGCCCCTCACCACCGACCACATCAAGGTGTTCCTCTACCAGATCCTCAGAGGTGAGTGAGACGGAGGGAGGAGTAGGGAAAGGGGCAAAGTTGAAAAGGAGGTGGAAGTCAAAGTTAAAGGTTGACTCCTGAGTCCAAAAACAACCCATTTGTGAGTTTGCCCCCTAGCCTTTCTGGGTTTGTAGGTTTAAAGGAGCCAGCTTGTTTCATGTGATGGAGCCATATTGATAGATTCATGTTGTCATTGACTGCAAACACTGAAATAGAATTGGCTACGGGCTGTATTTGAACCATTATGAGTAACAGTGATTCTCTTTCTCTCAGGGCTGAAGTACCTGCATTCTGCTGGCATCCTGCACAGGGACATCAAACCTGGGAACCTGTTAGTCAACAGCAACTGCCTGCTCAAGGTAACGGTGTGTGTGTACACGTTTGTTTTGGCGTGTGTCCTCGTGTGAATCTGTGTGTGAACTTCCTCAAAAGACATACAAGGAAGCATTATGCTGAAGAATTTCGTCTATACACCTTTTGACAAACATACATGTGTATTATGCTGTAATTACACTGGTCAACCTACACTGATTATACCAAACATTACAAACACTTTCCTAATATTGAGTTCTACCCCCCGCACACATTTTGCCCCCAGAACAGACTCAATTCGTTGGGGCATGGACTCTACAACGTGTCGAAAGCATTCCACAGGGATGCTGGACCATGTTGACTCCAATGCTTCCCACAGTTGTGTCAAGTTGGCTGGATGTCCTTTGGGTGGTCGACCATTGTTGATACACATGGGAAACTGTTGTTAGGTTCTAAATGAACTTATTACAACTCACGGACGATTAGTAAAGCTTAGACCAAGTTTATTCACCTATTGGGTCATACAGCTGCATAAGACAAAAACATATTTCCACCAGTGGTAGTATATATACTCTAATTTGGATGGAGTCTCCTCCTTCTCTAAACATGACATCTTTATTGCTAGGCAGGAAGTTAAATGATATGGGCAATAAACTGTTCCTTCTCCCTTAATGTGACCTGACCTCGACCCTCTTCCTCACTAATACACAGCTCTCCACCCATTCTTTCCTCCAGTCAGTACATTCCAAGCTTAATTGCATCCACCATATACATTCCTCCTACATATAACCCTTAACTTCTAGTGTAGACCCTGGACTATGGCACCCCTCATGTCTCTAGTATTAACCATATTTAAAGTTTAGAAATCCGAACCCATCACTGTTGAGCGTGAAAAACCCAGCATCGTTGCAGTTCTTGACACAGTGAAACTGGTGCACCTGGCCCCTACTACCATACTCTGTTCAAAGGCACTTAAATAATTTGTCTTGCCCATTTTTCAGCCTCTGAATGGCACACATACACAATCCATGTCACAACTGTCTCAAGGCTTAAAAATGCCCTCCATCTACACTGATTGAAGTGAATTTAACAAGTGACATCAAAAAGGGAGCTTTCACCTGGTCAGTCTGTCATGGAAAGAGCAGGTGTTATTAATGTTTTGTATACTCAGTGTTATTATCATGTAACGAAATCCCCCCTCTTCCACTCCCCTTTCTTTCTCTCTCTTCCCTCTCTCTCTCTCTCTCTCAGATCTGTGACTTTGGGCTTGCACGTGTGGAGGAGCCGGACCCATCTCGTCACATGACCCAGGAGGTGGTGACTCAGTATTACCGGGCTCCTGAGGTGCTGATGGGCAGCCGCCATTACGGCTCTGCCATAGACGTCTGGTCGGTGGGCTGCATCTTCGCTGAACTACTGGGTCGACGCATCCTGTTCCAGGCCCAGAGCCCCATACAACAGGTAGAGGGTAGGGCTGTTGCGGTGACCGTATTACCATCACACCGGTGGTCACAAGTCATGAAGGCAGTCAAATTCCACGGTCATGTTAATTCTCCATGCTTCTCCAAGCTCTGATGCTGCTGATGGTCATTAGTAGCCTACCAAACTTGCTAACTGCCTGGTACTCAATTGTCCCTCTAATCACTCTGACATCAATGCAAATATAATCAAAAATCGAATTAAACATTTAATGAGCTCATATTGCGAAGCATTTCTATAGGCTATGCAATTGCGCAATAAAACAGGGTCATGGTCTCTATTAAAAAGAGGAGGATCCCATCAGCTTTCTATAGGCTAGGCCTACTATATTTATTTCTCAACCATTGTGCTTAATATTAGGAAAGTTATCTTTGCAACGGGAATGAAAATGAACCACGGGAAAAGCGTTCTCCATTTGCTATTTAAGTGCATAGATGACATGTCTTTTTTCCCCCTGCCCCTGTTTTGATACAGGTTCATGATAACGGTCCATCCTAAATCAAAACAAATTTCACACATACAGTACCAGTCAACAGGTTGCACACACCTACTGTGATTGAACATTTTCATATTCACCTGATTTGTTTGATATTAATAGTTAATGATTATATACATAACTAATAGAAAGACATTTCTCTCTCTTCATTCTGAGTGAACTGAGAGGAGACTTTTGAAGCTTGGTCTGGCAACTGATTAAGCAATGGCTAGGTAAAAACCTACAGCTGGCATTCCATAGATAAGATGTGGTGGGTGTAACAGAGATAAAGGGAGCCTGGAGGAATAGAACAAAACCCTCTTTGTCTCATCATCCCGGCATCTGGGAAACTTAGCCTGGAGGGATAGAACAACTACCATGGAGATGACCATGGGATGAACCCAAAGTAGCTTATGGTACCCCCATTCTGCATGAGAGAGGTTGGAACCAGCCTGACTAAGCATTTTTTTAGGGCCTATATAAGATCTGTTTTTTTTTCATTATCAGTTAAGCACTCGGCAACACACTTCGGAGTGTGGGGTCGTCGGCTTCATTATTGCAATAATTATTTGATATTAAATAAAGATGGTTGTTTGGAGAAATGACCAGGTCTATCTCAGTACTGAATTTCCACAACATTTTTGGCGACGAGGATGGGATCTGCATCTTCACCTGTTGACCACTGCTACTCATTCAAGGTTTTAAAAAATATATATATATATAACTTTTTAAAAACTATTTTCTACATTGTATAATAATAGTGAAGACATCAACTATGAAATAACACATGGAATCATGTAGTAACCCAAAAAGTGTTAAACAAATCAAAATAGATTTTCTATTTTAGATTCTTCAAAGTAGCCACCCTTTGCCTTGATGACAGTTTTGCACACTCTTGGCATTCTCTCAACCAGCTTCGTGAGGAATGCTTTTCCAACAGTTCCCACATATGCTGAGCACTTGTTAGCTGCTTTTCCTTCACTCTGCGGTCTAACTCATCCCAAACCATCTCAATTGGGTTAAGGTCGGATGATTGTGGAGGCCAGGTCATCTGATGCAGCATTATCACTCTCCTTGGTCAAATAGCCCTTACACAGCCTGGAGGTGTGTCTTGGGTCATTGTCCTGTTGAAAAACAAATGATAGTCCCACTAAGCGCAAACCAGATGGGATTTTTTTAGGGTGCATTACGACCACACAAAGGGGATGCCGCTATGAAATTCGAGGCATTATTAAGTGCTTGTCAAATTGTGAATGAGAGACTGATGAAGTGTTTATAGCTTGCGCCATTAGTCGCATCATGCAGCCTTATAATGTATTAAAAATCTAAATATATAGCCCAATGTTTGTAGAACAACTAAAGTTACGTTAATAACTCTAAATTAAACATATACAGTGCCTTGCGAAAGTATTCGGCCCCCTTGAACTTTGCGATCTTTTGCCACATTTCAGGCTTCAAACATAAAGATATAAAACTGTATTTTTTTGTGAAGAATCAACAACAAGTGGGACACAATCATGAAGTGGAACGACATTTATTGGATATTTCAAACTTTTTTAACAAATCAAAAACTGAAAAATTGGGCGTGCAAAATTATTCAGCCC
Organism: Oncorhynchus clarkii lewisi; assembly: GCF_045791955.1. Classification (NCBI taxonomy): domain Eukaryota; kingdom Metazoa; phylum Chordata; class Actinopteri; order Salmoniformes; family Salmonidae; genus Oncorhynchus; species Oncorhynchus clarkii. The sequence goes on from NC_092150.1 coordinate 44,917,836, forward strand.
CCTTAAGTTAATACTTTGTAGCGCCACCTTTTGCTGCGATTACAGCTGTAAGTCGCTTGGGGTATGTCTCTATCAGTTTTGCACATCAAGAGACTGACATTTTTTCCCATTCCTCCTTGCAAAACAGCTCGAGCTCAGTGAGGTTGGATGGAGAGCATTTGTGAACAGAAGTTTTCAGTTCTTTGCACACATTCTCGATTGGATTCAGGTCTGGACTTTGACTTGGTCATTCTAACACCTGGATATGTTTATTTTTGAACCATTCCATTGTAGATTTTGCTTTATGTTTTGGATCATTGTCTTGTTGGAAGACAAATCTCCGTCCCAGTCTCAGGTCTTTTGCAGACTCCATCAGGTTTTCTTCCAGAATGGTCCTGTATTTGGCTCCATCCATCTTCCCATCAATTTTAACCATCATCCCTGTCCCTGCTGAAGAAAAGCAGGCCCAAACCATGATGCTGCCACCACCATGTTTGACAGTGGGGATGGTGTGTTCAGGGTGATGAGCTGTGTTGCTTTTACGCCAAACATAACGTTTTGCATTGTTGCCAAAAAGTTCAATTTTGGTTTCATCTGACCAGAGCACCTTCTTCCACATGTTTGGTGTGTCTCCCAGGTGGCTTGTGTCAAACTTTAAACAACACTTTTTATGGATATCTTTAAGAAATGGCTTTCTTCTTGCCACTCTTCCATAAAGGCCAGATTTGTGCAATATACGACTGATTGTTGTCCTATGGACAGAGTCTCCCACCTCAGCTGTAGATCTCTGCAGTTCATCCAGAGTGATCATGGGCCTCTTGGCTGCATCTCTGATCAGTCTTCTCCTTGTATGAGCTGGAAGTTTAGAGGGACGGCCAGGTCTTGGTAGATTTGCAGTGCTGATACTCCTTCCATTTCAATATTATCGCTTGCACAGTGCTCCTTGGGATGTTTAAAGCTTGGGAAATCTTTTTGTATCCAAATCCGGCTTTAAACTTCTTCACAACAGTATCTCGGACCTGCCTGGTGTGTTCCTTGTTCTTCATGATGCTCTCTGCGCTTTTAACGGACCTCTGAGACTATCACAGTGCAGGTGCATTTATACGGAGACTTGATTACACACAGGTGGATTGTATTTATCATCATTAGTCATTTAGGTCAACATTGGATCATTCAGAGATCCTCACTGAACTTCTGGAGAGAGTTTGCTGCACTGAAAGTAAAGGGGCTGAATAATTTTGCACGCCCAATTTTTCAGTTTTTGATTTGTTAAAAAAGTTTGAAATATCCAATAAATGTCGTTCCACTTCATGATTGTGTCCCACTTGTTGATTCTTCACAAAAAAATACAGTTTTATATCTTTATGTTTGAAGCCTGAAATGTGGCAAAAGATCGCAAAGTTCAAGGGGGCCGAATACTTTCGCAAGGCACTGTAGGAGTAACTATTTCTTTGTTAACCGCTCAACACAGAAAATATCCTTTCTATTTTATTCAGCTTTGTTCAATTGTATTCTTCATAATATAAAATAATGCCATGAAATTCTAAGTAAATCTTGTCTGCTAAATGAACTAGTGTAGCGCACTTACATATGGCATAGCCAGATCAGGACCCAACATAAGGACAACTCAGAGTATGCTATTCTGTTCTTCGGAAATAGACTACATTTTCTTCATATCATGTTTCTTTAGACCTGTCTAAAATAAATAACAGATTTATTGTCAAGGTGTAGGCTATATTACATGGATTTATTATATTTTTTTTAATGTAGATGTTCCAAAGGTCGCCATCAGTGGCTTGTAGGCTATGTGTGGAAGCCAGGAGATGCTAAATGTGTTTGTTAATTAATGGTCAATTACCGCGAGACCGACAGTTATTTGCTTGACAATCACGTACTGACGAAATGTTGTACCCGCCACAGCTCTAGTAGAGGGGTGGGAGGCACAGAACCATATTCAACAGGTTGTGAGGGAGGAAAGCGGGAAAGCAAAGGAAAGAGGGGAAGGTGTAATCTGTCTGGGCAATAATTGTAACTTTTATCTAATAATAATCAAATGTATCGAATTTTTGGCACTTGTGGATGGTCATTTTTTTAAATTTAGGGTTGTTGTCAAACTAAATCTCTCTCTCTCTCTATCCCCCTCTCTCTCTCTCTCTCTATCCCCCTCTCTCTCTCTCTATCCCCCTCTCTCTCTCTCTATCCCCCTCTCTCTCTCTCTCTATCCCCCTCTCTCTCTCTCTCTATCCCCCTCTCTCTCTCTCTCTATCCCCCTCTCTCTCTCTCTCTCTCCTCTCTCTCTCTCTCTCCACTCTCTCTCTCTCTCTCTCTCCACTCTCTCTCTCTCCACTCTCTCTCTCTCTCTCTCTCTCTCTCAGTTGGATCTGATCACTGATCTGCTGGGTACCCCTCCTCTCTCGGCCATGGCATCTGCCTGTGAGGGGGCCAGAGCTCACATCCTGAGAGGACCTCACAAACCGGTACTTCCTCCTCACTGAACTACTCACTAACTTATCTGACCTTCCTTTGTATTACTATGAGACACTTGTGGTCAAATATTGTCCCCCTTGCACTTTACAAATGTAAATACCTTACTCCAAACTAGGATTGTTACAGTGACCGTTTTACCACCACACCTGCGGTCATGAGACCGCAATCAAATTCCATGTGACTGTTTAGTCACGGTAACTAGACTTCTCCAAAACTGCGCTCTGCTGCCACTGATGGTCATTAGTATCCTATCAAACTTGCTAACTGCCAGTTGCTAATGGCCTGGTACTTATTGTCCCTCTAATCACTCTGACATCAATGCAAATGTAATCGAAAATCAAATTGAACACTTCGTGAGAGCCCATGAACATTTCTATAGGCTATGCATTTGTGTGAGAAAATAGAGTTTTGAAGGTCTCTATTGAAACGAGGGAGGAAGGATCCCATCTGATTTCTGTAGGCTAGGCCTACTATTTATTTCTCAACTCTCCTAATATTAAGCACATTGCTTCACTTTACAGCAGGAGTAGCCTACCTGGCTGGTATGAAGAGCAGGAAAAGTGTCCTCCATTTGCTATTTGTGTATATGAGGACATGTATTATTGATTTTTTTCTGCCCCTGTTCCGACAGATGCATGATAATCATAGTCGCACACTATGTAGCCTAGTCCGTAGGCCTATTTTTTTTTATAAGGTTTGTATCACAATTAAAGTGGCCAAATCATTCCAAACGTAGCCTAGGCATAGGACCCCTGGAACACGGTTGGAGAGCACATAGTTTACAGAGCCGAGTGAAACGTGTTCTTAAAAGCCTAGCCATTGCGCCATCGTGTCATTGCGTGTGCAAACAGAGTTTTGACTGGCCACTGTTTGAAAGAGGATCCCAGCTTTCTTGTGCTGCTATATTTCTTGCTCACTTCTTAAAATGAAGCACATTAATCCGCTTTACAAGCAGTGTAGCCTACCTGGCATACATCGACAGCGCGTGAGTTGTTTTGGGGAAGATAATTTCCCCCATAAAATTGCACCTTTTATAATAAAAACATTACATGCATAATCGCATTTGCTGACTTTTATAAGAGCCTACTTTTCGTAGTGTGATGAATAGGTTGGATAGTCATAATATAACTCAATCAGTGTTAGCAAAAAAGAACATTCAATGCATGGCTGAGTGAGTATAACCTAGAGTAGGTCTAGTCTATAAGCTATATCAGATATGTTTCTTCTTTCTTAGCTTTTTTCCCCCGCGATTGTATTTTTAAATTGCGATATGCCTGGCTTGGTCTCCCCACTTTTCACAGGCCGTCGCAACTCAACAATGAATCTGCCCAAATTGCGCACGCTGCCTTTCCTTCGGACTGTAGGCAATGTGATTATAAAACCATCCACAACTTATTTTTTTTAAATAAGCTAATGATCTTCCATGGCTAAATCATGCTTTAGTATTCTATTTTGAATGATTTTATTTATTTCTCTATATAATTTTGGCAATTTAATTCAATTTACTTTCGGGAAAGCTTCTCCTAGCCAAATGGACGCGCCGTATATGCTTGCATATTAAAAAACGTAACCTCCATTTGCTATTCGAGTGCAGGCTACGGATTACATGTATTTTTTTTGTGGGCCATTCTAAATCAAAAATTATTCCACAGATACACTATATATGCAAAAGTATGTGGACACTCTTTCAAATTAGTGGATTTGGCTATTTCAGCCACCTGTTGCTGATAGGTGTCTAAAATCAAGCACACAGCCATGCAATCTCCATAGACAAACACCGGGAAAAGAATGGCCATACTAAAGTGTTCAGTGTCTTTCAACGTGGCACCTTCCGGATGCCACCTTTCCAACTAGTCAGTTCGTAAAATGTCTGCCCTACTAGAGCTGCCTCAGTCAACTGTAAATGCTGTTATTGTAAAGTGGAAATGTCTAGGAGCAACAACGGCTCAGCCGCGAAGTGGTTGGCTACACAAGCTCACAGAACGGGGCTGCCTAGTGCTGAAGCGTGTAAAAATCATCTGTCCTCGGTTGCAACACTCACTACCAAGTTCCAAACTCTGGAAGCAACGTCAGCACAATAACTGTTCTTCGGGAGCTTAATGACATGGGTTTCCATGGCCAAGCAGCCGCACACAAGCCTAAAATCACCAATGCCAAGCGTCGGCTGGAGTGACTGCCATTGGACTCTGGAACAGTGGAAATGCGTACTCTGGAGTGATGAATCACGCTTCACCATCTGGCAGTCGGACAGACGAATCTAACGCGACAGCGTACAATGAAATTCTTGACGATTCTGTGCTTCCAACTTTGTGGTAACAGTTTGGGGGAAGGCCCTTTCCTGTTTCAGCATGACAAGGCCACGAAGCGAGGTCCATACAGAAATGGTTTGTTGAGATCAGTGTGGAAGAACTTCAACCCCATCGAACACCTTTGGGATGAATTGGAATGCCGACTGCGAGCCAGGCCTAATCATCCAACATCCGTGCCCGACCTAACTAATGCTCTTGTGGCTGAATGGAAGCAAGTCCCCCCAGCAATGTTCCAACATCTAGTGGAATGCCTTCCCAGAAGAGTTGAGGCTGTTATGGCAGCAAAGGAGGGACCAACTCATTCTTAATGCCCATGGTTTTGGAATGAGATGTTCGACGAACAGGTGTCCACATATTTTTGGTTTTGTAGTGTATATTGCCATATATATAGACAAGATTTAAATTAAGATTAGTCTGATGGGTCAGAATATTATTATTATTATTTTTTTTTTATGTGTTATTTCTTACATTGTTACCCCTCTCCCGTCTGAAGTTTGCTAGAGAGCATTTGGATGATCCAGAAGAAGCTTGGGAGAATGTCATATGGTCAGATGAAACCAAAATATAACTTTTTGGTAAAAACTCAACTCGTCATGTTTGGAGGACAAAGAATGCTGAGTTGCATCCAAAGAACACCATACCTACTGTAAAGCATGGGGGTGGAAACATCATGCTTTGGGGCTGTTTTTCTGCAAAGGGACCAGGACGACTGATCCGTGTAAAGGAAAGAATGAATGGGGCCATGTATCGTGAGATTTTGAGTGAAAACCTCCTTCCATCAGCAAGGGCATTGAAGATGAAACGTGGCTGGGTCTTTCAGCATGACAATGATCCCAAACACACCGCCCGGGCAATGAACGAGTGGCTTCGTAAGAAGCATTTCAAGGTCCTGGAGTGGCCTATCCAGTCTCCAGACCTCAACCCCATAGAAAATCTTTGGAGGGAGTTGGAAGTCTGTGTTGCCCAGCAACAGCCCCAAAACATCACTGCTCTAGAGGAGATCTGCATGGAGGAATGGGCCAAAATACCAGCAACAGTGTGAAAACCTTGTGAAGACTTACAGAAAACATTTGACCTCTGTCATTGCCAACAAAGGGTATATTACAAAGTATTGAGAAACTTTTGTAATTGACCAAATACTTATTTTCCACCATAATTTGCAAATAAATTCATTAAAAATCCTACAATGTGATTTTCTGGATTTTTCTCATTTTGTCTGTCATAGTTGAAGTGTACCTATGATGAAATTGACAGGCCTGTCTCATATTTTTAAGTGGGAGAACTTGCACAATTGGTGGCTGACTAAATAATTTTTGCCCCACTGTATATACTGTACTCTATACCATCTACTGCATCTTGCCTATGCCGTTTGGCCATCGCTCATATATTTTTACGTACATATTCTTATTAATTCCTTTACACTTGTGTGTATAAGGTAGTTGTTGTGAAATTTTTAGATTACTTGTTAGATATTACTGCATGGTTGGAACTCGAAGCACAAGCATTTCGCTACACTCGCATTAACATCTGCTAACCATGTGTATCTGACAAATCAATTTTGATTTGATTTGCTTGTCAAATTGTAAATGAGAGAATGTTGAAGTATGTGGAGCCTGCACAAGGAGAAGAGCTCGTGTCTTTCATGTGACTTTTTTCAAATAATTTGTCGCATCATGCAGTCTTAGGCTATATGTTTTGATTTTTAATACATTCTAAGTTTGTATCACAACTAACATTGCATAAATAACTCCAAATTAAATATATTGGAGCCCCTGTTTCTTTGTTAATAACCGCTCAACACTGAATAGCTGCATGTGTCCTTCGGAAATCGTTTGGTGGAAAATATGCTTTCTATTTTATTCAGCTATGTTCAATTCTATTCTTCATACTATAAAAGAATGCCACGTAATTCTAAGCAAATCTTGTCTGTAAATGAATTAGTGTAGCCCACTGCCATATGGCATAGCCAGATCAGGGCCTAACATAAGGACAACTCAGAGTATGCTATTCTGTTTTTATGAAATAGACTACATTTTCTTCATTATGTTTCTTTAGACCTGTCTAAAATAAATAATGGATTTATTGTGATGGTGTATGCTATATAAAATGCTTTCTTATACTTTTATACTTGGATTGTAGGCTATGCATGGAAGATGGACACAGTATTTTGGCACCCTTGCACGATTCTCTATTTCTTTAAAAAAAGGGGGGGGGTGGGTATTAACATAAACACAAACAAACACGTTTGTCATCTCCTGCCAAATGTGTTTGTGTTTATGTTAAAACCCCCCAAAAATATTTTTGAAGAAATAGAGAATCGTGCAAGGGTGCCAAAATATTACTGCTCATGGCCCAGTTTCCCAAAAGCTTCTTGGAAGACTAAGTTAATTGGTGAATTTAGCCTTAAGATGCTTTTGGGAAACCGGGCCCAGATATTATCGAATCTATACCCCACACACAATCCTTATCTAAAACCAGGTGCAGCAGTTCATGATGTAAAATCTCTCCCCCCCCCCCTTCCCCCTCAGCCGTCGCTCTCTGTGTTATATATGCTGTCGGACGGGGCGACCCACGAGGCCGTGCACCTGTTGTGTCGTATGTTGGTGTTTGATCCGGTGAGTGCAGACAGGAGTCTATTGTCACACAATTGGCTACCTCTTTATAGGGAAGTTTAAGCAACAAGAGCTGAAAATGTAGCTACCTCTGAGAAGGAAAATGCATAGCTAGCTACAGTAAGGGAGAAAATACAAGATTAGAGAGGGACCAACTTTCTCTCCATGTGTGTGACTCAGGCCAAACGGATCTCGGGCAGCGACGCCCTCTCCCACCCCTACCTGGACGAGGGCCGTCTGCGCTACCACACGTGCATGTGTCAGTGCTGCTACTCCGTGCCCAGCGGGCGTGTGTACACGCGTGACTTTGAACCGCCCGCCGACCGGAACTTCAGCCACAGCTACGATAACAGCCTGCTCTCTGTCTGGCAGGGCAAAGGTATGAGCTATCTGGTGCTCTTCTCTCTACTCCTCTTTCTCTTCAATTCTCTTCTCTTTGACTTTTTTCCAATTGAAATTTATGGCCTGTTGCGATCTCGTTCTCGCAATCTCTCCTCTCTCGCTCTGTCAGAGCTCATCCATCGCTTCATAACAGAGCACCAGCAGGGGAAACGAGTGCCGCTGTGCATCAACCCCCAGAGTGCCGCCTTCAAGACCTTCATCAGGTGAGGAACACCAAGGGAGGGATGAACACAACTAATATACATGCAGCTTAAAATACTATTTTTCCATGCACTATCTACATCTCTCTTTCTTTCTCTATCTTTCTTGATCTCTCAGGTCTACTGCGTGGCATTCCTCCAAAGTCTCCAGGAAGGAGGAGAGATGAAGGGGAGTATCGTTCAAGTACAAGAAGAATCATGGGAAATTCAGTTTGATAAAAAGAACAAGACTTGCTTTGGTCAATATAATAGAGATAGGTTTGGGTTTCTCTGGATGGAGGGGAGGGGTGAATGAAACAGTACGCCAGCCTCTCAGAGAGAAGAACCGTGTCTGTTGGAGGAAATGCTCACTTTTACTAAAGACTACATTTCCCTTCAATGACAACTACAGTTCCCAACTATAAAAACTACTATTGACACTGGTGAAGACTTGACTACACCAGGGCTATAGGCATTTCCCCAATGCTGAAAACTAAAATGTGCTGCTGAATTTTTAAAAAAGGAATAAAGAGGGAAAGTGGTAGAAGAGGGAAATTATTGGAAACATTGATTACTAGAAGAGTTGAAGTTGGTTGTGTTGTGCTCCAATCTGGTTTAAGGTGGAGACAAAGGAATAGCTGTTTAATTAATTTATGTTGAATAATTGTTCTGCTCTGTTAATTGTTAAGTCATTCCAGCCTCGTGCAATATGATGAAAAGCGTCTAAGCAACGTACTCCTGGCGATACCATACTCTCTTATCTGTGCTCTCAGTGACTTAGTCATGTTAATGTCACATTGATGACCCTACCTTTATCATTGATTCCATTGATTTGGTTTGATAGTTTCACTGGGCCCATTCTCAATATCTTCGGTAAACTGGTTTTAGATCTGCGCTACAATGCAACCTCTGGCCTTGAGGTTCACTCCGTGCTACTTGTGAATCTTCCCTCCCAATCTGCCCTCGTCCATAAGATCAAACCATTTCCAAGACAACAAATTGACCTGGTTCTTTGATTGGGTGGGGCCACGGCTTCTGAGGCAGATGGAGCCTCGCCCATGTTTTTAAAATCATATTATTTTATATTTTAATTTGTGTTTATTTTTAGCTTCTCTGTGAGTGGCGGTTCGAGCTTGAGCACGTGTTGTGCCCATGTACTGAGTAGTCAGCCCTTTCAGTATGTGTGTGTGTGTGTGTGTGCACGCGCTCACATGTGTCTGTGTGTAGAATTTAAGGGAAAGTGCAGTTTTCTGCTTCAATGATTTCATTACCTCAAAAACAGTTGGAGTCAAAAAGGGAGTGAGAGAGAGTCTACTGGGTGAAGTGTACATAGACCCAACTCAACTGCTACGCACTGTAACGTGATGTCATTCCTTTGTACTAAATCGCTGTCCTTAACCTCTGCCGCTCCCTCTTGGAGAGAGGGATGGAAGATGAGGGACAGATGGCAGGAAGAACAGCTTGTTGAAATGTGTTGGTGAAATGCTGCTGTGTTTTGTTTTTCCTTTATTGGTTGTTGGTTTATTTCCAGTTGAGTTCACGGCTCAGGTGTTCCGTTGCAAAGACTGTGAACCCGACCACACAAATACACACCGATATTATTCACCAATAACAGTGTGCCTCAACTTTTTTTTCTTCTCTCTCCACAAAGAGGAACCGCAAAGCTCTGTGCGCTGAAGCTCTTGACTGGAGCTAGTACTAACTAAAATGAGGCTCCTGAAGACGCTGCACTGTGCTAGTTGGCATTGCCGTCATGGCAGTGGTCAGGCCCTTGTCCCGCCACCTGATGGTGCTATTGGAAGTGTAGGCTAAGTGGTTGACGGGGATTGCCAGAATGTTTCACTTAAACCTGCATGTCTGTATTTATGATATATAAAAAAAAAAAATTAAAAGGAAGAGGCTTTTGGATTTGAATGCAGTGCAATGGGAGTTGTCGCCGTGGACACACCTATCTTGTGGTGATGTTAATGAATTAGATTTTAGGAAATATGATTCATAGTTTTATGTTTTGTGATGTGATCCATTTAAAATAGTTATTTTTTGGTTTCACAACTTTGCTATTGTCTTTAGTAGAGAGCCCAAGCAGGCTGAGTTTTAGAAGAGCTCACCAGGGTATGTCTCTTTCCCTCACACCCTCTTTTCTTCTCTCTATCCCCCTCACACTGTCCTCTCGTCTCTGTTAGCCTTTTATAGCAGGGTCTTATTCATTAGGCACCAAAAAAATCAAACAGACTAAAACTGGGAGGGACTACTTGAACTTGTTCAATAAGAAACTTGTTGCAAAATGTTTTCCTACAGTGTGCACTAAGGAGTATGACTCAGCTATGCTTAATGTAGAAGCCAATAAGGACATCCCGTTCCTCACTGGAGGAGCCTCCTCTGGCAGTTCAGTAGCTCAAAGCAGCTTCTTATCCTCCCCTTCTTTCGTTCATTGGTGCTGATAGGAGAAGAGAAGACTGGTCAAATCCCTAACGGAGAGAAGCACCGTTAGGGATTTGCTTTCAGATGTCCAGTTCTCTTCAGATCAGATCTATGATCCATCCCAAATGACACCCTATTCCCTTTGTAGTGCACTACTATTGAGGTTCTGGTCAAAGGTAGTGCACTATATAGGGAATAGGGTGCCATTTGGGACGCATATACTGAAGGAAAAGGAAGCGAGTCTATATCCTTTGTTCATGAGCTCAATAGGCACTGGAGAGACTACACCTGGGGATGTTGATGTTAGAAATGTTTCTGATGACAAGAAGAAGAAAAAAGTGATACTTGTGTTTTTTATTTGTATTATTCTGAATATGAAACCGATGTTGAATACTGCTGTTTTGAAAATGTTAAAATTCTGTTGGTTGGTTTGTTTTTTTGTCATATTTTAGGAAACGTTTTGGACTTGTGCTCCCAACAAATACTTGAATTTCTTAAGAAAACGACTAGAGTAAAGTAGTGAATGAATAAATGGATAGTCACTGGATAATATTCCTGTGTGGTGTCTGTCCGCTTATCAATGGGGAGGGGGCTCAAAAGGCAACGTTACATTGTACTGTGTCAGGTTGTTGACTTAAGGGCTGCTCCCTCAAATTGCAAGTTATTTTTTGCCCCCCATACAATGTTTGGTTGTATACTTTTTCTTGTGTTCAGAAAGTTTTATGTTCTCATTCTATATGGCGATATTTCAATCTTTTCAATTTCAACATGCCTGATAACTCTGGTTATTATGCCTATTGCATTATATCCTATATATGTTACTGAGATATAATCAGTTTATACATTTGACAAGTGGCTATCTTTCAGTAAAGTGTTACCCAATTTATCACATTATTGTACAGGTTATCAGGTTGACCTGCAGAGGTTGTGCACATTAGATTGCTTCTATATGTTCTATCCATGTGCTAAACATCTTAATTTCCCAGATCCAAAATGTTTAGAGCTGTAGGCCTACAGACCTAATTAACCACCGTAAGCTGGGTAGTTTAGCGGACCCCACTGTTTGTGGAACTTTTACAGTCTTATCTGACTTTGAGCATAGATGCGTTCATTCTCGAAATAGTCAAATTAATAATTCAACCAACGGTTTGTCATCTTGCAGTTTGATGTCTTGTCAAACGAAGGAGTTTTTTCCTAGCCAGATTTATCTGAAAATGACTTCTGGTAGGCTATTAAAGTCCGTTGCCCTTGAGAGAAAAAAAAGAAGACTTTATCCAGGGACAGCAGTAGGCTGTCACAGCACGGCGAGTCCTAGGAGTCATAGCTTACCATACCCGGGAGCAAGGGGGAGGTGACAGCGAACTGGCTATGTGACCGGCTTAATGGCTACACTTTATCCACAGCGGGACTGCATCATGCATACACTAGGATTTTTTTTCTAGACTAATGTTTGCTGAAATTAGTTCTACGTCCACGGATCCAGTGCGACAGGTCATCAAATAATAAACAGCTGAAGACTTCACAGTGAATGTGTCGGGCAAGCAATAAGGTCGGTCGATATGGCATAACTGTTCAGATGTCAGGAGGCTAGTACGGCGGCCAAACGGAAGAAGAGCTGTGCCCTCGCAATATACATCAAAACACTCGAGAGAGCCATCGACTTCAGAATCATTTTGCCGCTCAGAAATACAATTACTGAAGGCAAACACGTCGGAGAGGGAGTCATTCTGATTCGGACCAAGACGGGAACCACAAGGCAGAAGCGGGGAGAACACACACATCAATTTGTCTTGCTTGACGCACGTTCTGATTTCTTGCAGATATCCAGAACACGGAATAAGGCAACAAAACAATAATAATGTGGAACAATTCTCGACGTGTGGGCTACAACCAGGACCCAACACACTGATCTCCCCTTGATCCGACCGACCGGGCCGCAGAACGGGACGCCGCACCACCCAAATGTAAATTTAGCCTATCTATCTCCCTTTATTACCCCAACACCAAACTCTTCTTCGTTCTCACCATCCTGCTCCGAGGTTAGGCAAGAAACTCTGTCTGTAATAAATGTTGTTTGTCGCAAACAGTCACGCTTTAGTTTATACAGGCCTGAATAATATGTCACCCTTAGCAAGCATGCATGCATTATCTGTAAAAACTGAAAGCAGGCTAGACAATGTATCCCTTGCGTGTGTTCATACTAGGCTAACCGCGTGCACACACTACCTGTTACAAGCTTCAATCACTCTTGTGCATGAAACGGCTCCAGGTACAAATGTATTGAATGCAAATATAAGCGAGCTCGCAATCACACTCAAATAGTTACATTGATTTGTCCAGTTTGTAGTCTACACTGGATTACAGTAGACAACAGTGGCTAGCAGTCAAACATATGACAAAAGGTTAGCCCATGCAGATTTGGAGCCGTTCCAAGACAGGCACAAGTCTGCCATTTTCAAAATAATGTGTTGAGTTGACTTAATGGGTCCTGATAACTGCTATTTAGTGCAACAAGCTTGTCCCGTTTATTTTTGTAATAGAGGAGGACCGTGTTTACTTAGGTTACTTACTCGCATTGCGTATTTTGATAATTGAGTCTGAGCCACGTTGTTGCACGGGCTTGCCAGATAGGTTTTGAGTGAAATGAGCCTGTGTTTTCTACCAAGTTAGCGATATAGCAACGTCAAGATATGCTTGGCATCATAGGGTGACGGGGTTATGGAGGGGACTATTTTTTTATTATTATTATTATTATCCCACCCTGAAAATTGCTGATAGGCTACAGTCCGGAGGTGTAGCCTATGTACTGCTGTGTTGACCAAAAAAATCAGCTAGCCAAGATAAATCTGAAAGTATTTATATTATGTCCAGATAGGCCTTTATTCCGTCAATCAAAACCACATGCATGTGTTTGTTGGTTATGGGATGAACCTGTTGTTTTAGTGTGATGGTGCATCAACTAACCGCTATTGTCCAACATAGCCTAGGATGGAACAATAGGCCCCGCCCCAACAACATCCTCCTCCACCCCACCCCTCATCATATCCCATCTGTACTGTAGGTACTCCTCTTTGTCAACTGTCACCCCATCTCCCCTCTCTCTCTCACTAATTCCCTCTCTCCCAGCTGTACTCTGTCTAAATCTCCTGCTTTTCTAATCCCTTTCTAAATCTATTTTCAGCCACCTTTCTCTCTCCACCTATTCATCCTGTCTCTCTGGTCCCACTGAGTACATGCATTTACCTAGAGAGCAATGACAGTGGAAAACCTCAAATTAATTCATTCCCCACCGGAGTCATGTAGCACAAGTGGTACAGCCAGCGATACATGACGCCTACAGTGTAAATGGATTTGTCAGCATTTGTGAGATTAGAGTGTAGTGTAGGGGCTGTCTACACACAAGGTAATTGCTTGAGTGGATACGATTTTGATCATGTTTTAAAAGGCTGCATGATGACACTGAATAAATGTGACATTCGTTGAAACTATATGACAGTTGAACAGTGCATATAACTGTTTTATTGTACATTTACTGAACTCTTAATCAAGGTGTGTGAAATATATATCTATTTTTTCTCTCTCTTTGTTCCCCCCCCATCTTCTGTTTGTCTCTCTGTCTGTCTTTGTGTGTAGACCCAGAAGCCACCAGGCCTCTGCTGGTTATGAGCAGGGGGTTGGGAGGGAGGTGTGGGGAGTTAACAAACATACCACCCACAGCTTTATCGTAGCCCTCTCTTTCCTGATGATTTCCAGATCTATTTCATTAACATTGACCGTAACCACGAGCAGGTCCATTTTCATTCCCCAAAATAGCCCCAAAACTAGCCTACTAATAACAAATACAGCATTTGACTACATACTGCATTAGCATTACACTAGCATAACATAACTAGGATAACATTACTAAAATTCCGTACTAGTGTTCTATTGACAGTACTTACACACTGCCATGCATTCTAATGATATACCTATCATTACCTTCAAACATCCAGTAGCAAATGATAATCGGAAACTGCTACCATAGCTTTGAGAGTACCCTGCATAGATCAGTCATTCAACCTTTCCCACTTGTCAAGTGGTTTGAGGGCAGTGGTGAAGTACCTGTTGAGACACACACACACATTCATTGACACACACACACTCAGGGACCATGCTGAGCATCCTGGCTGCTGGCTCCATCTTCTTCCCAGGCCTGTTCCTGCTGTCTAAGAGATGCCTGAAACACACCCCAGGCCTGGCTCTGAGCGAGGGAGATGCCACCATCGTGTCTGCCAGGTACACACACACTTACAAGTCAGACACACACACACAAGTCAGATGAGTCAATGTGAGGACTATGCAGACCTATCGTACATGTATCCTATGCTATTCTGCTTTGCTTGACATTTTATACTATTCTGCTATGGTTTACATTGTTGAATGTCAATGCTTTTTTCTATGGAGTTATGGGTATAAATATGTCAATTGAAACCCCACTCTCTGCCCTCTCTCTCCCCACTAGGCTGGTGTCATCCATCCAAGCCATCATGGCTTCCTTAGCTGGCTACATCATCGCATCCTCCTGTGAGGACGTCATCGAGGATCAGTAAGTACAGAGTAATGATAATTAGCCATTAAGACGTGGCCGTCTATTGCTTTTATATAACTAAATAATCAGTCATCATTGCTCAACAAGTCATTAACCGCAGTTACAAATGTTTTTTTGTTTGAGCACATGCCCCTCAAAAAGTCTGTGTGTGTGTGTGTGCGTCAAAAGAGGTGTGACGTCTAAAAATGATTTGGGTCCTTAACTACACAGCACATTTTCCAGCGTTGAATCAACACTAGCTAGGTTTCCATCCAATTGGCGACAGATTTTCATGCGCATATTCTAAAATCTGCATAAAGAAAATCTGCATATTTTCCCACCAGCAGTGGGTTCCCACTAAATGGCCTCGTTGCAGATAAAAGTCAGTGTGTGATGACGTAGTGCACACAATGTGCGTTTTCACTACATTTTTCATGTAGTGAATAAGTCTAAAGTTCAATCTTTTTCCATTGCATTTTAAACTCTACGGATAGTTTTGTCACAAACTACTCTGGTCTTGTCATGTGCCCTCTAGCCAACAGCTTGTGGATACAGTGTGGGTAGGCTAGTCTACATGATGAGATTATTATTGATAATAAGTATAATAAGTATTTTTATTTGTCAAACGGTGTCATGTCACCAGAATAAGACCCAGGAGTGTGTGAAATTAATCATTCATTTATTTAATCTGAAGCTTAATTAACTGCATGGTTTCCCCGAGTCATAGTGGGAGGACCGCACACCATATCATCTCGTGACTCCAAGTTTACTATGCTATGATGGTTATTATATAAATATTTGCGAATAAAGGCGGTTCCACCACTATTTCTCTCACAATTCATTTTACCAACACAAAGAAATCACACCATGTCCAACGAACAAATTATCTGTTGGCATTTATAAAATTGTACCTAAACTACCTATTTCCATCATGATTTTTTTATTTTATATGGTATGAATTAACTCGCCAAAAACAACTAATTGAAAGCCGCACCCCCACTAAGCCACTCCTCCAATATAATTTCCCAGTGTGTCTTGCTTTTTTGAGTAAATTGTAGAGTTACCAGCCATGACTGTATTTGTTGGTGACAGAGACATGGTTGTTGAATTCGTTCACTTTCAGCCCTGTGGACTTCACCAAATTACTTCCTTACTGTAGACAAATGTTATCATTAAAATGAATCTCTTTAGGGCAATACATGTAATATATCATAAGGCCTTAGTTTGATGGCCGAGTTTTACCCTACCACAGTGGTGTTAGAAACCTCCTAGTTTACAGGCCACATCAGGCCCGCAAGTCACATTCTGCTGGCTTGCAAAGTGATGTAGGATTCTTATTGGAATTCAGCCAGTTAGGACATCCAACAGTTGGAATTTGTATTCACCCACATCTGCATTCAGAATGACTGTTAGGGTTAGTAACATTGTGAGTAGACCACCTAAAGCAGGGGTTCCCAAACTTTTTTGGTCCGTGTTATAAAAAAATTTTCGTAAAAAAGTGACGTAATCAACAAACAATGTTTTTACTTTTTTAATTGGTTCTATGACAGCATGTCAAACATTGTTTTAGACTGATTTGTAATATTATTTCAGTCAGAAGTATGGTTTGAAATACATCAGAAAGGATTTGGGAAGTTCAGGATTTAGGAAAACAACAGGCAATAATTGTGTATGTTTTTCTGTGTAGAAAAGAACCACAGTTGATCATGTTATTTTTTCACCAGTCTGATTTACTGCCTGGTGCTGTCCACTCTGTTCTGAGGGAAACAGAAGACACGTGTGTTTCTGAAAGTCTTAATGTTTTCATTAATATTTTGTGGCTTCTAATGTTTAGAAGTTAGAGCAACATTTCTAGGAAGAAAACGAAAACTTACGGACGCATTTAGTGGCTACCGGAGGTCACTCACGTAACCCCTGTTCTATGAACCAAGCGCACATTTTGTCCCTGCCAGAGTTTCTTTTGTGACCTAAACCATTTTCAACTGGAACAACCATTTCAGTAAATGGTGCAATAAATCTAATTGGATTAGTTTAGAAGAATGTATGTTATTTATCTTTGTGTAGCATGAGATTAATCAGTCAATGTAGATGCAAAAATACAGATATTAAAAAACAATCCTAAAAAGGTTTACCTGGTAGTAGAGCATGCTGGGAAATCTGATAATGATGGGTGTGTTATGATGGGAATGTTTTACTCTCCACAGAGTAAAACTGACACAATCACACTCTCACACTCAACACTTAGCCCCACATTGGGGCTATTTTACACCACTGAGTGTTAATTTCACTCTTACAGAGTTAATTTAACTCCTGAATCAACACTAGAAATGTGACATTGAGAAATCCACACAAGTTAACACTGGCCAATTTGCTGTGTATGTTAAACTTTCGATCCAAAAAAAGTATTCAAGTGTCTGCGTAATAATCTGTCATTCTCTCCCTGCTCACCTTGTCCCTGTTAACCTAATTAGAATTTCAACCCAATTAACCTCTATTTGTCCCAAAGCCAGCAGCACTATTTTAGTATCTGTAATGCAGTCACACAGAAGCCAGAAACCTAGACTGCAGCATGCTGCTATGGAACTGTAGGAGCAGCTACTCAAACATGTCTCCACTGGTTTTACAACTGCAACTTTGTTAACAGTGGACTACATAAAACTATATAAAATACACACTGAAAGTGGAAGGTTTGTTTTTGGTTGAAGGAAGAGAGGAAGAATGGAAGATACTTTAGACTAGTGAGATGCTGTGAGTCAGACACTGGTGTCCTAAGATAACTCGCAATGTGACACAGCTGCACCTCTTCCCCCTCGTCTTTCCATCAATTAGGAGGCGGGGGAGAAAAAGGGAGAGGAAAAAAAGGGGGGGGGGGAGAGATACTGCCAGTCACTGACTCCCTCCCTCTCCCTTGCCCTCATTTTCCAGTCAAAGTAGGGAGGCGCTCGCGTGAGTGCCTGGCTCATTTGAATACCAAATCACGTACCTGTCCAAATCACGCACGTGCCCCAGAGCAGTGCATCCTGGCCAGTCACTTAACCCCCTGACGTCTAGGCTAGAGCCTCACATACAGGATGCATCGCACTGAAACAGGCAATAGGTAGTCACATAGGCAGCTACAGTGCACACATTGTTACATAGAACTTAAACTATTACACCTTCTCTTTCTCTCTCTCGCTCTCTCCTTTCTCACTTTCTGTCCCCCCCCCCCCCCCCCACCCCACCCCTTCTTGCGCCACACCTCTCCAGACACTGGCTTACCAGTACCTACATCCTGTTTGCGGTGCCCTACTTTGCGTACGACATCTACGCCATGTTCCTGTGCTACTGGCACAAGCTGCAGGTCAAAGGGCACGAGGAGGAGGAGGGTGGCAGGCCAAAGCCAATGGGCTCGGAAGTGGCCAGCTACCTGCGCAGAGAGTTCCTCATGGTGCTGCACCACGTCGTCATGGTGACCATCTGCTTCCCCGTCTCCGTGGTAACTAGCGCTGTAACTAGGGTGGCTCTAGCGGACTATTTTATTAGTCTACCGTGCCACGGTCTGTCTGTTGTCTAAAGGGTGGGGGGAGCAAATGATAAACATGTACACACACACACTAACCCTTTAAGTCTTGTCAGATAGAGATGATCTGATGGTGATTTGGTTTCTGATCCCTAAAATTGTTCCTAACCGGCTGCCATCTGCAGACTAGACTCTCCTGCTCCAACCCCCATCTGCCTCCTGTTGCTACTGGCAGCCAATGTTAACATCCCTTCTATGGACATGTGCTTTTAAGGGGAGATGAGGTGTGCTTGTTTGTGAGCTTTTCTTTCAATGGTCTGTCTATATACTTTATCAGCCATATCATGGCCCTCCATCTCATCTCTCTCTCCTCTCTCTCTCAGTTCTGGAGGCAGGGAAAGGGCGATTACTTCCAGGGTGTCATGTTTATGGCTGAACTCAGCACTCCGTCCGTCTGCCTGGGGAAAATCCTCATCCGGGTAATAATCACTCCTCTCTCCACCTGCTTTCTCTCTCTCTCCACCTGCTTTCTCTCTCTCTCCACCTGCTTTCTCTCTCTCTCCACCTGCTTTCTCTCTCTCTCCACCTGCTTTCTCTCTCTCTCTCCACCTGCTTTCTCTCTCTCTCCACCTGCTTTCTCTCTCTCTCCACCTGCTTTCTCTCTCTCTCTCCACCTGCTTTCTCTCTCTCTCTCCACCTGCTTTCTCTCTCTCTCTCTCCACCTGCTTTCTCTCTCTCTCTCTCCACCTGCTTTCTCTCTCTCTCTCTCCACCTGCTTTATCTCTCTCCTCCTCTTCTTCCTTCCTACCTTCCTTCCTCAGTCTCTTACTCTCCGTGCAGCAGTCTAAGAACTCAAGTCTTTCTGATTCTGAAGTGCTCACTTACTAGCGTTCATGTTAACATTCTTGTCTCCTGTGATTTTTGGGTTAACATTTACCCAAGCTCTCTTTCTCGGGTCCTTCACCCTGCTCTCGTTTTCCCCCTTCCCCTGGCTCCTGTTCTCTCTCGATCTCTCTTTGTCCCCCTCAGTACAAGAAGCAGCACACTCTTCTTCATAAAGTGAATGGCGCTCTCATGCTGGTCACTTTCTTCGTCTGTCGAGTTCTGCTCTTCCCCTACCTCTACTACGCCTACAGCAGGTAACATACTGACCACTGTCTGCCTGTCTGTCTGTCTCTCTTTCTGCCTGTCTGTCTGTCTCTCTTTCTGCCTGTCTGTCTGTCTCTCTTTCTGCCTGTCTGTCTGTCTCTCTTTCTGCCTGTCTGTCTGTCTCTCTTTCTGCCTGTCTGTCTGTCTCTCTTTCTGCCTGTCTGTCTGTCTCTCTTTCTGCCTGTCTGTCTGTCTCTGTCTAGTTGTCTTTCTGTCTGTGCGCTTGTCGGTCTGACCCCAACTTCATCTATGCGTATTGTTTTTTATCTTGCGTTCTTAAGATCTACGATGGTAGGTTACAAGTTTAAGTTTGTAGGCTTCTGGCCTAGCTACTTAGCTAGCAGATAATATCATTCATATATACAGTGCCTTGCGAAAGTATTCGGCCCCCTTGAACTTTGCGACCTTTTGCCACATTTCAGGCTTCAAACATAAAGATATAAAACTGTATTTTTTTGTGAAGAATCAACAACAAGTGGGACACAATCATGAAGTGGAACGACATTTATTGGATATTTGAAACTTTTTTAATAAATCAAAAACTGAAAAATTGGGCGTGCAAAATTATTCAGCCCCTTTACTTTCAGTGCAGCAAACTCTCTCCAGAAGTTCAGTGAGGATCTCTGAATGATCCAATGTTGACCTAAATGACTAATGATGATAAATACAATCCACCTGTGTGTAATCAAGTCTCCGTATAAATGCACCTGCACTGTGATAGTCTCAGAGGTCCATTAAAAGCGCAGAGAGCATCATGAAGAACAAGGAACACACCAGGCAGGTCCGAGATACTGTTGTGAAGAAGTTTAAAGCCGGATTTGGATACAAAAAGATTTCCCAAGCTTTAAACATTGAAATGGAAGGAGTATCAGACCACTGCAAATCTACCAAGACCTGGCCGTCCCTCTAAACTTTCAGCTCATACAAGGAGAAGACTGATCAGAGATGCAGCCAAGAGGCCCATGATCACTCTGGATGAACTGCAGAGATCTACAGCTGAGGTGGGAGACTCTGTCCATAGAACAACAATCAGTCGTATATTGCACAAATCTGGCCTTTATGGAAGAGTGGCAAGAAGAAAGCCATTTCTTAAAGATATCCATAAAAAGTGTTGTTTAAAGTTTGCCACAAGCCACCTGGGAGACACACCAAACATGTGGAAGAAGGTGCTCTGGTCAGATGCAAAACGTTATGTTTGGCGTAAAAGCAACACAGCTGAACACACCATCCCCACTGTCAAACATGGTGGTGGCAGCATCATGGTTTGGGCCTGCTTTTCTTCAGCAAGGACAGGGAAGATGGTTAAAATTGATGGGAAGATGGATGGAGCCAAATACAGGACCATTCTGGAAGAAAACCTGATGGAGTCTGCAAAAGACCTGAGACTGGGATGGAGATTTGTCTTCCAACAAGACAATGATCCAAAACATAAAGCAAAATCTACAATGGAATGGTTCAAAAATAAACATATCCAGGTGTTAGAATGGCCAAGTCAAAGTCCAGACCTGAATCCAATCGAGAATCTGTGGAAAGAACTGAAAACTGCTGTTCACAAATGCTCTCCATCCAACCTCACTGAGCTCGAGCTGTTTTGCAAGGAGGAATGGGAAAAAATGTCAGTCTCTCGATGTGCAAAACTGATAGACATACCCCAAGCGACTTACAGCTGTAATCGCAGCAAAAGGTGGCGCTACAAAGTATTAACTTAAAGGGGCTGAATAATTTTGCAAGCCCAATTTTTCAGTTTTTGATTTGTTAAAAAAGTTTGAAATATCCAATAAATGTCGTTCCACTTCATGATTGTGTCCCACTTGTTGTTGATTCTTCACAAAAAATACAGTTTTATATCTTTATGTTTGAAGCCTGAAATGTGGCAAAAGGTCGCAAAGTTCAAGGGGGCCGAATACTTTCGCAAGGCACTGTATATAAGCGATATCTTTCTCATTGTCTGATTGAAAATATCTTGCTTGCTTGTATGTAGCTATCTAGTCACTAAGCACCATGTCGACATTTTGTTTTGCTACCTAGTTCTATCAACCTTGATTTCACATGTGGAAAATCACACATGAAAACATGTAAAAACGTGTTTTTGGGACATGATTCGTTATATTTCACACAGTGCTTGTAACATAGTGTTTACAACTTACAAATTTGACACTTTGACAACTCGGTGTTCAAAATATTAGGAACACCTTCCTAATATTAAGTTGCCCCCCTTTTTGTCCTTAGAACAGACTAAATTTGTTGGGGCATGGACTCCACAAGGTGTCAAGCGTTCTACAGGGATGCTGCTCCATGTTGACTCCAATGCTTCCCACTGTTGTCAAGTTGGCTGGATGTCCTTTGGGTGGTGGATCATTCTTGATACACACGGAGAAATGTTATGCGTGAAAAATCCAGCAGCATTGCAATTCTTGAAACACTCAAACCGGTGTACTTGGTACCTAATATCATACCTCGTTCAAAGGCCCTTAAATATTTTTTCTTGCCCGTTCACCCTCTGAATGGCAGACACACACAGTGGCGTCGGACGGGCCAGTTCTATGTCTCAATTGTCTCAAGGCTTAAAAATCCTTCTTTAACCTGTCTCCTCCCCTTCATCTACAGTAAGTGAAGTGGATTTAACAAGTGACATCAATAAGAGATCATAGCTTTCACCTGGATTCCCCCTGGTCAGTCTGTCATGGAAAGAGCAGGTGTTCCTTCTGTTTTGTACACCCGGTGTACAGGACTACATTGTGTATGTTTATTGATACAGTAATTATTATTCAACGTGTCCTAACCTGGGATTTGAACTCACAACCTCTTGGTTCACAACATTCCGATCTTTCTGCTACGTCATTACGTCGGTGTCAATAACTGATTTCACCTGTATTTCTACACTTGGGACATCAAAGTGAATCTCAGATTTGCTAAAAAATACACTAAAGAAAAGCTATTATTTATCATTGTTATTCAGGAATAACATTACAACTGAATAATATTCCCCACCAACATTAGACAACTATACAGAAAATCCTCAAATTACTGATATAAGTAAATGAAATCAATGATGAGAGAATAGCCAGATTAAATGATAACTAAAATAGCAGTGCAGATGGCACTCTAGCTAAGTGCAGAGATGTTGGCATGAAGGATCGAGAGACAGATGCAGGAATGCGCAGTAGGGTTTTTTATTAATCACAAATTACGGATGGGCCTTTTGCCACTGCCGAAGTTGCGGCGGACGGAGCATTCCCACTGTCTCCCTTAATGGTAGATTATTCTGTCACGTTGGTATGAAGAGATTCGGGAGACAGGCGCAGGATTGCGTAATAAGGGTTTTTATTAAGCCCAAATTACTGCGTGCCGTGTAAAGGCACGGGGACGAAGACCAAACAAACACGTAACAAAACACAGGGTAAAAACCCAAAACAAAAGAGCGAGGAGTACCTAGAATAAATTACACAGTCGCACAATGATTAACACATGGGACGAGACCCGTAATCATCTGCGCAATACACAAGGGCACGAAAGCCCAAAACACACAGCAGAGGTACGCACCAACGGACATTGTAACAATAATCGACTGCCCAATGGAACCAAAGGGCACACTTATATAAATACAATCAGAGGGAATAGGGGCCAGGTGTGTGTAATGAAAGTTCCGGAGGGATCCGTGATGGTTTGGGACAATCTGGGACCATCACATGACGTCGTGACGACTGGTAAAACAAATGCCTTATAAACACCTTAACATGGTCCCTTACGGAAAAACAACTTGAATTTCACGTGATCTTATGTGAAGTTAATGTTATATGTGACAACATGTAAAGGAACATGTGATAACATGAAATTACGTATTTTACAACATGTGGGCACTTGAAAACATGATCTTGTGAAATAAATGTGACACATGGGGATACAAATCTGAAACGACACGTGACAACATGTCAGCACATGTGAAATCATGATCTCATGTGAAATGTTCCAAAAACATGTTTGCAAATGATTTCACATGTGAATTGATCCAAAAACACGTTTTGACATGTGAAATGTTATCATGTTATCACAACATAACATAAAAGGACGTGATCACAATGTGAAAATCTTGTTTTTTTTTCCATAAGGGAAGCATTCTTCCTTGATTATTTGTATTAAATCAGATTGTTCATTTTAAAGTCATTAGCCATAAACCAAAATCCTTGACAATAGCTCGCTTGAGACAAGGTGTCTTGTTATAGAACTTGTTCAAATGAACAAGTTTGCTCTAAGTAAGTTTTTAAAAAATCTGGGTAAGCTTGTTAGCTAGCAACACATAAGCAAACATTAACCCTCATTTCCCCCCTACGCCTCACATCCTCCTCCTCGTGTTGCAGGTATGCCTCCATCCCCCTCTACACAGTGCCCCTTGTGGCTCCCTGGCAGTGCAACGTGGGGGCCTTCTGTCTGATGGCCCCACAGGTCTACTGGTTCACCCTCATCTGCAGGGGTGCCTTCCGCCTCTTCACCGGGGCCTCCCGCTCCCGGCCCCCGGCCACCCTCAACAAGCCTGATAGGGGATGCTGCCCCGGCCAGGGAGCCCCATTACCTCCCCCGGCCAACGGCTACAGTCCCGTCCCCCACAAGGCAGACAGAGAGACCGACACACACTGAGAAAGAAAAGAAAGAGGGAGGGAAAGATGGAGAGGAAGAAGGATCACTGTGCGGACGGGGCCAGCCAGACCAGGCCGGGAAGACTGAGGTCTGTCAAGGGAATCTATTGTACTGTATTGCAATGACACTATAACCTAGAAGAGAGGGAGAGAGAAATTGTTTCTCATCCTCTACAACTCCCTCCCTCCTTCTATTGCTCCTTTAGTTACATGGACCTCTGGAAGAAGAGAGGCAGATTGATAGGGGAGAGGGTAAAGAAAGAAAGAAATGAATAAGGGAGAGAGAGAAGTATAGACAGGAGAAAGACTTGGCAAGTATTTAAATATTACGTGTCTGTACACACTGATTTCAAACTGAATGGGGGAAAATGAATGGATTGAAAAGCAAAAGGATGATCGGGTGAGAGAACACATTGAAGAGCAATAGTGATAGAGGGAGGCAGAGAAGAATAGACTAAGCATGAGCTGAGTTTGACTGAGTTAAAGGGATAGATAAAAAAGTATTCTTCTCTTGAAAGAGAAATGCAACTGCTGTTCTAGATTAGGGAAGGATACAAATGAATATATCATAATGTATAGAAACGATGTAGTAAATTATTATTTGGTGACCAGTTGATTTTGGTGACTGCAAAAAGGGGGATGAAGACAACACCAGTATTTCAACTTGTGGTCCTGGTACTGTATTGTTTGTCCATCAAGATGATCCACTCTGATCCACTTTTGTCTTGGGAAAGGACAGAGGAACACGCACCGGCGCCTCTGGTAATTGCTTCGTTCTGTCTTCTCTCCACTCTGAAATTCTCTCTCGCTCCCTTTTCTCCTGTTAGAAAACTAATGTGGGAGGGGAGGAAGGGGGTTTACCCCAAAATGTGACAAGTTTATACTAGTAGACGAGTAGATGTCATTTTAGGTTTTTATATTGCTCTCATTCAAAGCATTTATTTATTTATTAATGTTGATCGTCTTTTAATTTTTTTTTTTGTTATGTATTGTGACTTAGTATTGGTAGCACATTATTATTACTCCTGCCATCTGTTGTACTCACTCCCCACTACAATCAAAAGAGGAGAGAAAGAGAGATGGAATGTTGGCAAGATTAATAGAGGGAGAGAGAGAAGGGGGGGGAGTAGTAGACTCAAATGGGACAATGATGCAGCTGTGCTGTCCCAGTCACCCACCCAAGTTGAATAATGCTGGCAGGCAGTCTTCAGTACACGACTGGGTGGGTCTGTGCAGTTTACCAGAGCTTTACCATGCCTGGAGAGGTGTTTAATGTCTCAGAAACCTCATCAACATGATATAATGATCAGGAACACTGCTATCATCGCCATGGTTCTGTTATGTTAGGGAAAGCTGTTGTGGAATTGGATCTCCTGCAGGCTTAAACGGGGCAACCACATTTTAGAACCTACTGGCGTTCTAGAATCTGCGGATGTACGGGATTCCTAGATGATCTAAAGCAGGATTATGAAGGATTTAGACAGAGTAAGTTATTGCAGTGTGTTCGACCGTATGGGGGGAATTTGAAATAGATTGCACTGGCAACTGTGGTACTCCCTTTATGCGTTAAAGGAATTTGTGCGATAGGGCCGAAGAAGGAACATATTGACAATGCACTGAGAGAAGGGACTGACGAGGTTGGATTGGGTGGTGGTGGGGTAGTAATCTTCAAATTTTCCGACCACTATTTCAACCACTTTTGTTTTTAGTTTTTTGTGTGTTTTACTTGTGATTTTAATTATGTTTTGCTGCCGTTTACTCATGTTGACACTGCAATGGCACCAATGTAGCTGTCTACTGTATCTAAGTTTGCGTCATAACTGCCATTTGGGACGAAGCCCAAGTCAATGGGTTGAAATGTGGTCCTTGAAACTCAATCCCAAGGTGAGCGGACCTTGAACACTTGACCACTCACTGCCTTGGGTTGTAACTCTACTAGCCTGGTCTCAGATCTCTCTGCCGGTTCATCGACCAAAAGTGAACACATAGAGGGACTACTGTATAATATGCTGGACTATATTTATTCTGCTGAATAGCTGCATGATAGGAATGAGAGAATGGCTTTTTGACAATTGGCCGATATTAACCTGGGAACGCTGTAACACTTAGAGTTACTATTTACAATGGTCAGTTATGGTACTGAGGACTTGTTAATCTCCGCACCCAGAACCGAATCAGCTACTCGATTTTTAACATTTTGAAACGTTTTGTTATGATAGATGTTTTTTTTTTTTTTTTTCATTAATTGCTTTATAACTGATTTAAAGGCACTGATTTAAAGGTACATTGATTGGGGAAATTGTATGATCAACATTATTTTCCGTGCCAAAAAGTAAACCTAAGCGTCTGACCAGGGATATAAACTGTAGAGTTGATCGTACAAATCAAACGTCATTCCCCAAAAATGAATTATGTTCACAAATGTCGTTTCAAATCTAATTGTATTTGTCACATGCGCCCAATACAACAGGTGTAGATCTTACAGTGAAATGCTTACTTACAAGCCCTTAAACAACAATGCAGTTTTAAGAAAAATACCGAAAGAAAAAATAAGAAATAAATGTAACATCATTAAAGAGCAGCAGTAGAATAACAATAGCGAGGCTATATACAGGGGGTACCGGTACAGTATCAATGTGCGGGGGGCACCGGTTAGTCAAGGGAACTGAGGAAATATATACATCTAGGTAGATGTAAGATTAGGGGGTCTATTCAATCCGCATCACGGAAGTTCAGCTTTTCAGCGTGATTGAAATTTAAAGGCAATGTTCCCGCTTTATTAGAGGCTGCATGTGTCGACTCAATCGGAAATTGCCTACACATTTCTGTAGCGGAATCTGTAACGCTTCAGCTTTACAGATTGAATAGAGCCCTATGATTATTACACACCAGAGCAATTTTTTTCTGTTCCTCGTCTGACAGAGGTCACTGAAACTGAAACTAAATATAATTTGCACTCGATTACAAAGTTTAGTTTTGAGTGAGAGAGAGAGGTGTTGGAGTTAAGACATTAAGACAAAGTGATGATTTAAGCCAAAAATGTGATATCTTCTAGTGTTTACTTTTGCAATTGACCCCCTCTAGTCCATTATAAATGATGCCTTCATGTTAAACCCTTTGAGCAAAAAAATGTCTTTGACCAATTTTGCTCACTAGGTAGCGTTACCTCCCAAAAGAAAACATAATCTATTTTACCAGTTCCTAAGTCCTCTGTCATGGAAAGTATTACAAAAAAATCGACTGCATCTTCCATATTGTTTGTTTGTTTTATACATTTATTTTAATGTATCTCTGTTATTTATTGAAATGGTTTGAATGTACATACATGTATAAATTATATATTTCCTGTACATTGTGTTCTTTCTGTTGACTGCTGCCTGACTAATCGTGGGCTCTGTATCTGAAATGGCACCCTGTTCCCTACATAGTGCTCTACTTTTGACCAGGGTCTGGTTAAAGTAGTACACTACAGTATGTCGGGAACACTGGGGTGCCGTTTCGGACGCAGACCTGCTCTGCTCTCGTCTTCTGCTCTGACGACCAACATGACATCATGGTTCTACCGTTCTAGCACCACTGCACTGCTTTTCAAAATAAGCACCATGAACTTTTAGTGAAGTTGTGCTTTACATGCAACAGATTGACCAATAAAGTCCTCCCCTTTGTTTGTGCATAAAGAAGATTCCTGGTTGAGTCCATTTATTTCATTCAAGAATCACTAGACTTTGAACAATGCTGTCACTTTAAATGGTGTTCATTGATCAATTCTCTCAAAGACTGCTGTTGGGTATCCTTCTTACTGTTGGGTATCCTATCCTTCCCACATTCATGGAGTATGAGTGCTGATCAAGGATCAGGTCCCCCATGTCCATGGAATCGTATTCATTATGATTTGAAAAGCTAAACGGATCATAGATCAGCACTCTTTCTCTGAGACGCTTTATGAGGATGTACCCAGGGCTCTGCAATTCTGTTTCTGAAGGGTCAAAGTAGGACTTCTGCTGGTTGTAAAATACTGCCAATACTGTCTGAAATGCATGTCATGTCTGTACCTCAATTTAGAAAAGAATGATTTCATTTTTAAACTTGAGTGGGATTCTATAAATGAAAAACATATATACTGTATTATATTTATAATATATATTTTAGTTGACATAGACTAATTCCTTTTAGCTATGATAACACATTAGTTTGTAGAGAATTGTTTACAGTGCCAATAGAAAGTCTCCGCCCCCTTGAACTTTTTTCACATTTTGCTGCCTTAAAATCCAATCTAAAAGGGATTCAATTATATTTTATTCTACACAACCTACATATTTTCAAAGGGAAAGAAAGTTCTAGACATTTTCCAAATTAAGAAAAAATATATAATTGGATAAGTCTCCACCCCCCTGAGTTAATACTTGGTGGAAGCACCTTTGGCAGCCATTACAGCTGTGAATAATTTTCATGAAGATTTGGCCAACTTTCCACAACTCTTAGGGCATTATATATTGATTGTTTTTGTCAAGGCTCAGTAAATTTGGAGGGGGGGGGGGGGTCATTGATGGACAGCGATATTTAAACCTTGCTGATTTTTTAAAAGCAGGACTGAGACTAGACCACTCAGGAACAGCTAACACCTATTGGAAAGCAATTCTCGTGTGTCTTTGGCATTGCATTTTGTGTAATTGTCTCTCTGAAAAATAAACCTCTATCCCAGGGTTAGGTTTTCAGAAGACGGGGGCAGTTTTCCTCTAACGTTTTACCTGGGCTTTGGTCCTTTCATATCTATTTTGATCCTGACAGTTGTAAGTAACAACAAACTTTCCAGGACATAGATATGTCTTATATGTTCAGAAAGCTTAAATTCTTGTTAATATAACTGCACTGTCCACTTTACAGTAAAAAAAATGCCATGCTTTTGTTTGAGGAGAGTGCACAACAACAAAAAACTTATCACAGAAACTGGTTTGATACAGTCACCTGTGAAGGTAAATAATGTACTTTACATTCAGTAATCTCGCTCTGATTTGTCATCCTGAGGGTCCCAGAGATAAAATGTAGCATAGTTTTGTTTGATGAAATCCATTTTTATATTCAAATGTAGGAACTGGGTTCTACAGTTTTAACCCCTGCTGTCTCTGGCTCCACACCCACCCTGCCCGGCCATCTAGATGTGTGAATGTTAGGGTATAAGCTAATGATCCATCATGTATGACATTCCTGGGAGTGTGTAAACTTACATTTTGTATTACCATATCATTTTGTATGTTCTCTATAGTTATGTACTTGAAAATGTATCAATTGACCAATTCGGCACATTTGGGCAGACTTGATACAAAATATTGTCCGGTATTGCAAGGCATCACTGGATCAATCTGAAACTTTGCACACACACTGCTGCCATCTAGAGGCCAAAATCTAAATTACGCCTAAACTGTAATATTATATTATGGCCTTCCTCTTGCATTTCAAAGATGACGAAAAAAATGTAATAGAAAACGCAGGTTTTGTTTGTATTGTCTTTTACCAGATCTAATATGTTATATTCTCCTACATTAATTTCACATTTCCACAAACTTTCCTCTCAAATGGTATCAAGAATATGCATATCCTTACTTCAGGTCCTGAGCTACAGGCATTTAGATTTGGATATGTCATTTTAGGCGAAAATTGAAAAAAAGTACGATCCTCAAGTGATAATGCCCTCGAAGCCGGTGTTTGTTGGATATATTGGCACGGGTGTTGTTAGGCCCCAGATGAAGTCGAGGGCCGGCAAACCGTGCCAATACATCCAGCAAACACCGGCTTCAAGGGTATTATCACTTTTATACAACAGGTTACCAACATATTCAAATAATGATCGACATATTTTAATTAAAAACGTTATCTTGATTAATGTATTTGTACTATTTCATCCTTCCACAATATATAGTCCCGACACAAATCTAGGGTTGCTAGAGACGTGACCCAGTTGTTGGTTCTTTTTGTTCTGTATCTATAGACGCGACCCAGTCGTTCATTCTAAATGCTCCATTGACATACTGACCATTCTTATCCCTTACTTGCTAGTTATCCAAATAACAGCAAAGTAACTGAATTTGTTAAGCTGTTCTCAAGGGACATTTATTTGGATACATCCATAACAATGAGCTAATAAGCTACGATTTCGCCTGGAATCGAAAATGTGCTCTCTCGTTAAGACACTTGTTCAGAGGAGTTAGCCAACAACACAGCTAACACAATAACTTCGAACTGACGCTGGAAAGCAGTGGTGGAAAAAGTACCCAAATGTCATAGTTGAGTAAAAGTAAAGATACCTGAATAAAAAATGACTCAAGTAAAAGTCACACAGTAAACGAGCACACTCCAACATTGACATCATTTACAAACGAAGCATGTGCATTTAGTGAGTCTACCAGATCAGAGGCAGTAGGGATGACCAGGGATGTTCGGTTGATAAGTGTGTGAATTGGACTATTTTCCTGTCCTGCTAAGCATTCAAAATGTAACGAGTACTTTTGGGTGTCAAGGGAAATGTATGGAGTAAAAAGTACAATATTTTCTTAAGGAATGTGGTGAAGTAAAAGTAGAAGTAGTCAAACATATGTAAAGTACAGATACTCCAAAAAACTACTGAAGTGGTACTTTAAAGTATTTTTACTTAAATACTTCACACCACTGCTTGAAAGACTGCAAACTAAACTCAGCCAAAGAAGAAATGTCCTCTCACTGTGAACTGTGTTTATTTTCAGCAAACTTAACGTGAAAATATTTGT
This sequence comes from Oncorhynchus clarkii lewisi, assembly GCF_045791955.1. Taxonomy (NCBI): domain Eukaryota; kingdom Metazoa; phylum Chordata; class Actinopteri; order Salmoniformes; family Salmonidae; genus Oncorhynchus; species Oncorhynchus clarkii. The sequence goes on from NC_092150.1 coordinate 44,948,835, forward strand.
ATGAGCATAACAAGATTCAACAACTGAGACATAAACTGAACAAGTTCCACAGACATGTGACTAACAGAAATGGAATGTGTCCCTGAACAAAGGTGGGTCAAAATCAAAAGTAACAGTCAGTATCTGGTGTGGCCACCAGCTGCATTAAGTACGGCAATGCATCTCCTGCTCATGAACTGCACCAGATTTGCCAGTACTTATTGTGAGATGTTACTCACTCTTCCACCAAGGCATCTGCAAGTTCCCAGACATTTCTCGGAGAAATGGCCCAAGCCCTCACCCTCTGATCCAACAGGTCCCAGACGTGCTCAATGGGATTGAGATCCGGGCTCTTCGTTGGCCATGGCAGAACACTGACATTCCTGTCTTGCAGGAAATTACGCACAGAACAAGCAATATGGCTTTGTCATGCTGGAGGGTCATGTCAGGATGAGCCTGCAGGAAGGGTACCACATGAGGGAGAAGGATGTTTTCCCTGTAACACACAGCGTTGAGATTTCCTGCAATGACAACAAGCTCAGTCCGATGATGCTGTCACACACCGCCCCAGACCATGACGGACCCTCCACCTCCAAATCGATCCCGCTCCAGTATACAGGCCTCGGTGTAACGCTCATTCCTTTGACAATAAACGCGAATCTGACCATCACCCCTGGTGAGACAAAACCACGACTCGTCAGTGAAGAGCACTTTTTGCTAGTCTTGTCTGGTCCAGAGACGGTGGGTTTGTTCCCATAGGCGACGTTGTTGCCGGTGATGTCTGGTGAGGAGCTGCCTACAAGCCCTCAGTCCAGCCTCTCTCAGCCTATTGCAGACAGTCTGAGCACTGATGGAGGGATTGTGCGTTCCTGGTGTAACTCGGGCAGTTGTTGCCATCCTGTACCTGTCCCGCAGGTGTGATGTTCGGATGTACCGATCCTGTGCAGGTGTTGTTACACGTGGTCTGCCACTGCGAGGACGATCAGCTGTCCGTCCTGTCTCCCTGTAGCGCTGTCTTAGGCGTCTCACAGTACGGACATTGCAATTTATTGCCCTGGCCACATCTGCAGTCCTCATGCCTCCTTGCAGCATACCTAAGGCACGTTCACGCAGATGAGTTTTTCAGAGTCAGTAGAAAGGCCTCTTTAGGGTCCTAAGTTTTCATAACTGTGACCTTAATTGTCTATCGTCTGTAAGCTGTTAGTGTCTTAACAACCGTTACACAGATGCATGTTCCTTAATTGTTTATGGTTCATTGAACAAGCATGGAAAACAGTGTTTAAACCCTTTACAATGAAGATCTGTGAAGTTATTTGGATTTTTACAAATGATCTTTGAAAGACAGGGTCCTAAAAAAGGGACGTTTCTTTTTTTGCTGAGTTTAGCTGCACTTCTTTTCGTTTTACCTTTTTTCAATTGCCATTTATTTGTATATATCCATACAATGTATGCCAGCTGATTCATGATTTTGACTGGCTGAGAAACACAAATACCTCTCTTATCCCAACCCCTTCATGTTCATTACTATGGGACAATTGGAGATCGAATTTGAATATTGAAACAAATTAGTTAGTCTAAAAGAAATGTGAGATAATGTCTAGATGCTTTTTATGATGGAGATCAAATGTATAATTTCCCTGTCTGGGCTGATGAGGCAGTCAGATGGAAAAGAGTAAATAGGACATTTTAATGTCATAGATTTAGCAGGTGGTCATTTGTGGAATAGACACCATCATCACACAATTATATACAGTGCTGTGGTGTGACCTTAAAAAGGCGGTTCATGCTCGAAAACCCTCCAATCTGGCTGAATTAAAACAATTCTGCAAAGAAGAGTGGGCCAAATTCCTCCACAGCGATGTTAAAAACTCATTGCCAGTTATCGCAAACTTTTGATTGCAGTTGTTGCTGCTGAGGGTGCCACAACCAGTTATTTATTAGGTTTAGGGGGCAATTACTCTGTCACATAGGGCCATGAAGGTTCGATAAGCTTTTTTCCCTTAATAAATCAAATCATCACTTAAAAACTGCATTTAGTTTACTTGGGTTATCTTTGTGTAATATTAACATTTGTTTGATGATCTGAAACATTTAAGTGTGACAAATGTGCAAAAAAATAAGAAATCAGGAAGGGGCAAATACTTTTCCACAGCATTGTAGTTGCCATGGCGCCTTCATTAGCAGCCTAAACAGAGAGCACCTGTAAATGTGTAGTTACAAATGTAGTTATTTTTTAGGTGTTTTCAATTCTTGTTTTTAAGCAGCTCTTTTGTTTTTGATATCATTTAGATTGTATTGCATATATCTGATGTTTATAGGCCACAGATTTGCAGATTGACTGGAAAGTTAAGACGTTTTGAGAAATAGAAAAAAAAACGAATAGCCTAAATCAAACAAAACAAACCATTTCGAAGTTGCAGCAAATTGTTGACAGTGATGCATTTTAAACTGAGTGCATTGGTGGCGCGTTAGAGGAAATCCTCCACGGATGACGTAAGAAAGAAACTGCAGTAGTACCACAGGGTTATGCCGCGTTCATGTGCCAGTCGGAATTTAGAATATTTCAGATTTATTAACTGTTTCTAGTTATACACGTGCTGCGACATTTCTGACTTTCCTGGTTCCGACTAGCACTTGAACGCGGTTTTTATATTTTAAAAAAATAATGGCAGTACTGCGTCAATAGGCTCCTAGAGCAAAGGAACTAAACACTACAAGTGTATCTAGTACATATATGAATGGGGCGGCAGGTAGCCTAGTGGTTAGAACGTTGGCCCAGAAACTGAAAGGTTGCTGGATCGAATCTCCGAGCTGACAAGGTAAGAATATGTTCACATAACCCACTGTTCCCTGGTAGATCGTCGTTGTTATTAAGAATTTGTTCTTAACTGACTTGCCTAGTTAAATTAAGATCAAATAACAGCTGTCGTCCAGTAAACCACGTCACTTGTAATCGTTCTTCCGGGATTGCTTCCGCATGGTTTCCATTAGATAGCCCAGACACAAAGTCAAACTGTCTGTATCATAAAAAATATTTTTGGCTTGCCTTCGGCATAAACGTATGAACTTGAAGGTTAGGAGTTAGGTTAGGAGTTAGGTTCAAATCACATTTTAATGAAGAGAAATTGTAGAAATAGGTGGGGTTTATGACTTTGTGGCTGTAGTAACTAATGACGGCACGCCCACCAACCACATTGTATTAACAGCAAAATAAAAGAGAAGCGCATTGACCATTTGATTCTGCCAAGCTAGGAGAAGAATCTGCCCAATTATTCAACAAAGGTAAGAAATTATCATAGCTACCAACTCTAGATTAGTTGGTTGCCATTCTAAAGTGCATTGAATAGTGGCAATAAAGTAGACCTAATAAATGTGGATTGCCTTAAAGCTCCGATAGTGCACTAGTAACCTTCTACTTTAAGAAATTACAAGGTTGATTTGTATGACGATTGGTTGTGGAAGTGAAAAAGATTGTTCACAGATTGCTCTTTCAACTTAAAAAAAACAACATTTACACCTCAACTTGGTCGATGGTTTACATTTACTATCGCAACTTCTGGAATCTGCTCCAAGACATTTAAAAAGTTGCTAATAAAACGCCTAGAACGGGACTACTCTTCCAAATGAAAATGCATCATCCTTCCTTGGAGTTGATTAGTCACCGCAATACGAGGAAACACAGAGCCCGTTTTTTCACAAAAACATCTTAAGGCTATGTTCATCGATACATTTAGCCTTAAGATGATTTTGGGAAACCGGGCCTGGATCAGTGAGGACTGAATAATGTACTGTTAAAGTATTGGAACTAGCCTTTACTATAATGTTTTGTGTTCTATTTCCTAATTCTATATGGAAACACCCAAATCACCTGGTACTGAGCTCACTGTAAAACGGATGCACTTTGCCCCCTCAAAGAAACTTTATTATGTCCATATCTCCTACACCACTGATAGTAAATGCTATATCTATTTGGTTCCTTCCTGCCTCTAAGCAACAGAGATGAATGTTATGCTCTGTGACTCTTTCTGGAACCTTATAGTTTCCACTGTGGTGTTCAATGGGCAGGCTAACTTTTCTGTGGTCTGGAAGTTGAATGTCTGGCTTAGGTAAAATCTAAGTTTAAAAGGGAGATTTATTTTGTAGACACGCACTCTTACATATGTATTTCTTCCTCTCAAACACAGGGCATTATCAATGCCAGACATGTTGCTGTGGAGACAGCAAACTTCACATGGCAGATGAGGTTTGGAGCATAAGCAATAATTGCAATTTATGTCACACCTTTTCTAGATTTTTTGTTTTGTTAAAGCCACTTCAACAGGAAGCACTATCTCTTACGCTCAAGAATGCACAAACATAACCACACCCCCCTACAGTCCAAAAACTAGGACATATTTATTTTAGCAGTTTTATTTTATTTAACTAGGCAAGTCCGTTAAGAACACATTCTTATTTACAATTACGGCCTACCCCGGCCAAACCCAGACAATGCTGGGCCAATTGTGTGCTGCCTTATGGGACTCGCAATCACAGCTGGTTGTGATACAGCCTGGAATTGAACCAGGGTCTGTGGTGACACCTCTAGCACTTCGATGCAGTGCCTTAGACTGCCGCGCCACTCGGGAGCACCATTGGGATCCAAAGAATCCCTTTAACAAGAAAGACCTGGCCAAAAAAAGCAGCACACAAAGTTTGACACACCGTCCTACAGTATGTGTGCACAAGCTTGCGTATGTGCCGAGTCAGAGTTGCATATAGAATCCCGATTAGTTCAATAGGATCTCTGTGGGCCTAGTCGTAAAGATTTGTCATTTAACTTTTAAAATGTATTACCTTTGACTGTGACATAAACACAACCAGTCATGTTGTCATCCGATTGTCAAACAATCACGTCGATGAGCTCCTTTACTACACGCACACATTCGTCCACTCAAAACATATTTCCAGCCTCCAAACAGTGGTGAATGGAAAGAGACATGCGTTACACAACAACAAAAAAGTGTAATGACATTTAGCCATTGTCATTAGGCCAGAATTTATGCGTCCACTGCCACTAACTTCCCTTAACCAACACTTACACTTGACATTTTGTGTACCATATGTGCTTTTGGTGTCATGGATGGGATTGTGCGCTGTGAGATGGTGTGGGTGACGATGGTTGCTGTACTGTACCTTCACACCTTACCTTCACACCTAGTACAGTACACAGCGCACACCTTATAATTACTTGAACTCAATGTACACGTTATAATACATTAGCTACAGCGGGGCAAAAAAATATTTAGTCAGCCACCAATTGTGCAAGTTCTTCCACTTAACATGAGAGGCCTGTAATTTTCACCATAGGTACACTTCAACTATGACAGACAAAATGAGAAAGAAAATCACATTGTGGGGTCAAAATGATCACAAGAACGGTGAGCAAAAATCCCAGAACCACACGGGGGGACCTAGTGAATGACCTGAAGAGAGCTGGGACCAAAGTAACAGATTCCGTCTTCCCAGCCTGGTGCAGGTCTACAATTTTGTTTCTGGTGTCCTTTGACAGCTCTTTGGTCTTGGCCATAGTGGAGTTTGGAGTGTGACTGTTTGAGGTTGTGGACAGGTGTCTTTTATTCTGATAACAAGTTCAAATATGTGCCATTAATACAGGTAACAAGTGGAGGACAGAGGAGCCTCTTAAAGAAGAAGTTACAGGTCTGTGATAGCCAGAAATCTTTCTTGTTTGTAGGTGACCAAATACTTATTTTCCACCATAATTTGCAAATAAATTCATTAAAAATCCTACAATGTGATTTTCTGGATTTTTTTTCTCATTTTGTCTGTCATAGTTGAAGTGTACCTATGATGAAAATTACAGGCCTCTCATCTTTTTAAGTGGGAGAACTTGCACAATTGGTGGCTGACTAAATACTTTTTTGCCCCACTGTATGTGTACTGTCCCTCTTGCTTGATAGTTATTGAGTGGGTGGAGGCACTGGAATGTATAGTGAAATAGCAATAGTATTGGGCGTGCCGGTTTGTGAAAGGTGTGCCTGTATGACCGATTTGTCATGTTTGGCTCAGATTTGTGTAAATGACAGGTGTGTGTGTACATGGTGGGAGTGTCCATAGGTTTGTCATATCAAAAGAGACATGTTGTACTTTAGTTTTTGTTCTCTTTAGCCCCCATTGTGTACCTGTTACCTGGTCTGGCCAGTTTGCGTCATTTGTCAGGTGTATTTGCTCCCACAAATGTCTGAACGTGTCAAAGGACACTGTCTAATGGGAATATTTTCTCTTTAGTTATAGCATACACTCTAGGACAGCATAAAGAATAGTACCCTGAATGCAGACAGTGGTGGAAAAAGTACCCAATTGTCATACTTGAGTAAAAATAAAGATGCCTTCATAGAGATTACTCAAGTAAAAGTTAAAGTTACCCAGTAAAATACCACTTGAGTAAAATTATTTGGTTTTAAATATACTTAAGTATCAAATGTACTTGCTGAAGTATACTTAAGTGTAAATTATTTCAACTTCCGTATATTAAGCAAATCAGATGGCACCATTTTTTATTGTTTCTGTCACCAGGGGCACACTCCAACACTCGGGCATCATTTACAAACAAAGCATGTGTGTTTAGTGAGTCCGACAGATCAGAGGCAGTAGGGATGACCAGGGATGTTCTCTTGATACGTGTGTGTGAATTGGACAATGATCCTCTCATGCTAAGCATTCAAAATGCACTTTTGGGTGACAGGGAATATGTATGGTGTAAGAAGTACATTATTTTATTTAAGAATATAAGTGAAGTAGATGTACACTGCTCAAAAAAATAAAGGGAACACTTAAACAACACAATGTAACTCCAAGTCAATCACACTTCTGTGAAATCAAACTGTCCACTTAGGAAGCAACACTGATTGACAATAAATTTCACATGCTGTTGTGCAAATGGAATAGACAACAGGTGGAAATTATAGGCAATTAGCAAGACACCACCAATAAAGGAGTGGTTCTGCAGGTGGTGACCACAGACCACTCCTCAGTTCCTATGCTTCCTGGCTGATGTTTTGGTCACTTTTGAATGCTGGCGGTGCTTTCACTCTAGTGGTAGCATGAGACGGAGTCTACAACCCACACAAGTGGCTCAGGTAGTGCAGCTCGTCCAGGATGGCACATCAATGCGAGCTGTGGCAAGAAGGTTTGCTGTGTCTGTCAGCGTAGTGTCCAGAGCATGGAGGCACTACCAGGAGACAGGCCAGTACATCAGGAGACGTGGAGGAGGCCGTAGGAGGGCAACAACCCAGCAGCAGGACCGCTACCTCCGCCTTTGTGCAAGGAGGAGCACTGCCAGAGCCCTGCAAAATGACCTCTAGCAGGCCACAAATGTGCATGTGTCTGCTCAAACGGTCAGAAACAGACTCCATGAGGGCCGGACGTCCACAGGTCGGGTTTGTGCTTACAGCCCAACACCGTGCAGGACGTTTGGCATTTGCCAGAGAACACCAAGATTGGCAAATTCGCCACTGGCGCCCTGTGCTCTTCACAGATGAAAGCAGGTTCACACTGAGCACATGTGACAGACGTGACAAAGTCTGGAGACTCTGTGGAGAACGTTCTTCTGCCTGCAACATCCTCCAGCATGACCGGTTTGGCGGTGGGTCAGTCATGGTGTGGGGTGGCATTTCTTTGGGGGGCCGCACAGCCCTCCATGTGCTCGCCAGAGGTAGCCTGACTGCCATTAGGTACCGAGATGAGATCCTCAGCCCCCTTGTGAGACCATATGCTGGTGCGGTTGGCCCTGGGTTCCTCCTAATGCAAGACAATGCTAGACCTCATGTGGCTGGAGTGTGTCAGCAGTTCCTGCAAGAGGAAGGCATTGATGCTATGGACTGGCCTGCCCGTTCCCCAGACCTGAATCCAATTGAGCACATCTGGGACATCATGTCTCGCTCCATCCACCAACGCCACGTTGCACCACAGACTGTCCAGGAGTTGGCGGATGCTTTAGTCCAGGTCTGGGAGGAGATCCCTCAGCATACCATCCGCCACCTCATCAGGAGCATGCCCAGGCGTTGTAGGGAGGTCATACAGGCACGTGGAGGCCACACACACTACTGAGCCTCATTTTGACTTGTTTTAAGGACATTACATCAAAGTTGGATCAGCCTGTAGTGTGGTTTTCCACTTTAATTTTGAGTGTGACTCCAAATCCAGACCTCCATGGGTTGATAAATTTGATTTCCATTGATAATTTTTGTGTGATTCTGTTGTCAGCACATTCAACTATGTAAAGAAAAAAAGTATTTAATAAGAATATTTCATTCATTCAGATCTAGGATGTGTTATTTTAGTGTTCCCTTTTATTTTTTTGAGCAGTGTATTATAAAAACATAATACAGATATCCCCCCAAAATGACTTAAGTAGTACTTTTAAAGTATTTTTACTTAAGTACTTTACACCACTAAGCACAGGTGACAGTATGCCTTGTCCTGGACTGAAAGGCACTTCTCTATTGGACATCTTTTTAGTCCAGAAGTAGGCTTGGAGCCAATCAAATTCTTGGCACATGTTCTTACACAAGTGTTTCAAAATAGCAGAGAGAGAAGCTGCTTGAGAGGAGAGCTAGATAATGGATTCCTAATGGGGGATCAGCTTTCACATGGTCAACTCCTTCAGATCAGAATCACCGAAAGAAAAGAGGCAAGAAAGGGAGAAACATTTTACATTTTGGGCATTTAACAGACACATCCAGAGGAACTTGCAGTCAGTGCATTCCACTTACGGTAAGATGGCTACAGTCGGACGGGGAGATTGAGATCCACCCAATGAGTCAGGAGGTCAGTGGGCGTGTTCGACATTGCAGTCGACTTTAAAGGTGTGTCGAAACGGACTGACATACAAATAACCTTGCATCATAATTAACTGCTCAATATTATTTGTAGGTCAGTCCGTCACAATTGACCTTCACGGTTTTGATCCTCTCGAACATGGCCAGCGTCGCCTTTAGGCAGTAGGGCACGCTACTTCAGGGGCCTGTTCTGGAGGACATAACATTACCGAACTTTTCAGATAGACAAGTATTGTGTAGAACAGATATATGATTATCTGTCAGATAGAATAGGAAATCGTGCCAGCTCTATTAATTATATTTCGGAACATTTCACATCACTGAATATACCCATTAACCCTTTCCACTCCGGCCATTCCAGATGATATCCATGAATGGCGGGAGCTCAGGCGGGATGAAATTTGAGGGGCTGGTAGATGCGTCAATCATCCGTGTCCCGCCCCACCACTACATCCATGTCCTGGACCAAAACACCAATATCGCCCGTGTGGAGATTGGACCGCTCACCTACATCAGACAGGACAATGAGAGGTGAGGAGTGTGTGTGTGTTGGTGCGTTTATCTGTCATTTATCTGATAAGGTCTGCGTGTAATTACCTAATTACAAGTGCGGTTGGTTGGTTTCTTCTAAGCCTACTGACGCCAAACAAGCTGTGGTTACAGCGTCACACAATGTTTGACAGCACACTTTGAATGTTGCCAAATATCACATTTATAATGGCATCTTTTACCCAGATTAAATCCATATGTGCTCCTCTGTGGCTGGTTTAAACATATGATTACTCACACATGCATACACATGTGGTGCATTCTAGATGTTTCTTTACAGGTTTAGGTTAGTCAACATATGCCATGTACAAACACGTTTACACTCAGTATGTACAGTATCTGTGTAGACTAGTATTTCAGTCAGTAGGTGACTGTGTTGTGTCCTCCTTCCCAGAGTACTGTTCTCCCCTGTGCGAATGACCATGGTCCCTCCTCGCCACTACTGCGTGGTTCTCAACCCCGTTGCTCGCGACGACCACGGACAGGTGCTCTTCGACCAATCAGGACAGGCCAAGCTTCGCCATGCCGACCTGGAGATCCGGCTCACCCAGGACCCCTTCCCCCTCTACCCTGGAGAGGAGATCCAGCAGGTACGGTCTGTTTGTTAGACGTCAGCGCTAAAGCCTAGGTGTTAGCAGTGCAGGCAGCTAATGCAAGTCTTCAGGTCTCGGTGCAGGGATTGCTCAGCACACAGGTGTGGTTCACTGAACCACCTCCATTACAATCCCATTGAGCTAAAGCGTAGGCATTCACTTTGAAAGATAATATAACTGTCTGGGATCTGGGTGCTAACCTGGTTCTCCTGCATGCTACACTGTGTTAGTCTGCAGAGTTAAAGCCTAGGCATTAGAAGTTTGGAGAGTTGAAGCAATTCTTATTACATGGGTGTTAATCTCTTTTTTTAATATGTACAGTTGAAGTCGGAAGTTTACATAAACCTTAGCCGAATACATTTAAACTCAGTTGTTCACAATTCCTGACATTTAATCCTAGTAAAAATCCCGTTTTAGGTCAGTTAGGATCACCGCTTTCTTTCAAGAATGTGAAATGTCAGAATAATTGTAGAGAATTATTTATTTCAGCTTTCATTTCTTTCATCACATTCCCAGAGGGTCAGAAGTTTACATACACTCAATTAGTATTTGGTAGCATTTCCTTTAAATTGTTTAACTTGGGTCAAACGTTTCGGGTAGCCTTCCACAAGCTTCCCACAATAAGTTGGGTGAATTTTGGCCCATTCCTCCTGACAGAGCTGGAGTAACTGAGTCAGGTGTGTAAGGCCTCCTTGCTCGCACACGCTTTTTCAGTTCTGCCCACACATTTTTTTTTTTATAGGTTTGAGGTCAGGGCTTTGTGATGGCCACTCCAATACCTTGACTTTGTTGTCCTTAAGCCATTTTGCCACAACTTTGGAAGTATGCTTGGGGTCATTGTTCATTTGGAAGACCAAGCTTTAACTTCCTGACTGATGTCTTGATGTTGCTTCAATATATCCACATAATTTTGGTTCCTCATGATGCCATCTATTTTGTGAAGTGCACCAGTCCCTCCTGCATCAAAGCACCCCCCACAACATGATGCTGCCACTCCCGTGCTTCACGGTTGGGAGGGTGTTCTTTGGCTTGCAAGTCTCCCCCTTTTTCCTCCAAACGTAACAATGGTGATTATGGCCAAACAGTTCTATTTTTGTTTCGTCAGACCAGAGGACATTTCTCCAAAAAGTACAATCTTTGTCCCCATGTGCAGTTGCAAACCGTAGTCTGGCTTTTTTATGGCAGTTTTGGAGCAGTGGCTTCTTCCTTGCTGAGTGGCCTTTCAGGTTATGAAATTGCTCCCAAAGATGAACCAGACTTGTGAAGGTCCACCATTTTTTTTCTGAGGTCTTAGCTGATTTCTTTTGATTTTCCCATGATGTCAAGCAAAGAGGCACTGAGTTTGTAGGCCTTGAAATGCATCCACAGGTACATCTCCAATTGACTCAAATGATATCATTTAGCCTGTCAGAAGCTTCTAAAGCCATGACATCATTTTCTGGAATTTTCCAAGCTGTTTAAAGGAACAGTCAACTTAGTGTATGTAAACTTCTGACCCACCCATTGTGATACAGTGAATTATAAGTGAAATAATCTGTCTGGTAACAATTTTTGGAAAAATGACTTGTGTCATACACAAAGTAGATGTCCTAATGGACTTGCCAAAACTATAGTTTGTTAGTAACAAGAAATTTGTGGAGTGGTTGAAAAACAGGTTTTAATGACTTCAAGCAAAGTGTATGCAAACCTCTGACTTCATGTATGTGTATATATAATATCTATATATCTCCCAGCACGTGACAGTGCTGCAGATCGTCTACCCAGACACCGCCCTGCGCCTTCAGGCTCTGCTGGACTTTGAGGAGGTGGGAGGAGAGAAGAGGGTGGCTGGAGACGAGTGGCTGTTCGAAGGGCCAGGTGAGTTCTCTGGGTACCACTCCTAACACATCTATTACAATTTACTTCAGTCCTTACAGGGATCATATTGATAAATATTTTTTTTTTTTACCAAATCAGAGCATTGATTTAACAAGATAACTAGTGCTCTTTCAATTTGTTTCTAATTTGACTTGTTGAAGTCAAATCCAATTGGATTCATCACGTACACAGTTTACAGCAGGTATAAAAGGTGCAGTGAAATACTTTCTTGCAAGCTCCCTCAACAATGCAGTACAAATCTCAATAAAAAATAACAAGTAGTAGAAGAAAGTAGTATGCAAGAAACGTAGTACATTCCACCCTAGTCATAGACTGTTCTCTCTGCTACCGCACGGCAAGTGGTACCGGCGCGCCAAGTCTAGGTCCAAGAGGCTTCTAAACAGCTTTTACCCCCAAGCCATAAGACTCCTGAACATCTAATCAAATGGCTACCCAGACTATTTGCATTGCTGGTGCTACTCTGTTATTATCTATGCATCGTCACATTAATAACTCTACCTACATGTATTTGGCGCATGTGACAAATATACTTTTTTTTTTTACATTCCAAACAGTATATAGTACCCGATTCCAAACACAGCCTGATTGCCTAATAATGCTTCTCTAACCCCCGACCCCTAACCTCTATCCTCCCCATAGGGACGTACATCCCCAGGAAGGAGGTGGCAGTGCTGGAGACCATCAAGGCCATGGTGATCAAAGAGAACCAGGCCATCCGCCTCCGAGCGCGCAAGGAGGGCGTGGACAGGAGCGGCGTCCGCAGGGTCACTGGTGAGACACATACTGTATTTTATATTTTTTATTGTGCATATAATGTATGTACACAAAAGTAGCAGATGTTGTATCGCTATCATACACAGATTTGCACACACACACACACCTACCTAGCTGAGTGATTCCCTGTGTGTTTTGTCCAGGTGAGGAGTGGCAGGTGAGAAAGGTGGGGGCGTATCTACCAGGGGCTCATGAGGAGGTCCTCGACATTGTCAACGCTTTCATCCTCACTGACAAGGTAACAACGCCCTCCTCTCTCGCCCTCACTTTATCTATCACTCCCATCCCTCCTTCACTCTCTCCCTCTTTACCAATCACTCCTCATTCCTCCTTTCTCTCCCTCTCTTTGACCTATCACTCACCTTCCTTCTCTCGCCTCCCTCTTCACCATTTACTCCCCCTCCCTCCTTTCTCTCCCTCTCTTTTCTTTTCCCCTCCTCTCTCCTGCCCTTTATTTTATTTTTTGATTGATCCACCATCTCTTGTTCTCCCCCTCCCTCCTCTTGATTGGCGGTCTCCAATAGTTGAACTGTTGGATTATTTTGCTCTTCACTCGCAGTTGTTTAGTAGCCTAAGCCTATTCCTGACCAACAACCTGTTATTTCACTGACTGATAATAAATCAATGTGATTTTGTTTCACTGAATTTCCATCTGTATAGGCTATTTGTTTAATTGTTTTTCTGGCTGGGAAAATAAGTGGAGGTGGTATATCTCATATATATTTTTGCATGCAATGTAGCCTAAATCAAGATTAGGCCTATTATGTTGCTTGCGTATTAGCAACTCCAAAAACCCACGGAGGTTGTGAAATATGAATATGAGACTCTCGTGTTTTTGAAAATGGGATTGGATATTATTTTCTATCTGTATCATGATGAAGATGAGATCCTACGCCTGCTTCTAACGAGGTGGAGTGAGGTTAGGAAAGGGATGAAATGTTGATTTTTAAAAAAAAAATGCATGTTTCAAAATGTAACTTAAATAAAATAAAAATTAATAGCGGTTCCACACATCCCCGTGGGAAAAATATTATTTGTATTTTATTCTGTTATATTCCATTATATTCCATTATTCTGTTATATTATATTATATTCCATTATTATATTATTATCCATTCTTACTATAAAATGTCTGACTGTGATCGGATAGGTGTGTCTTGTCTGTTTAAATAAGCAAAATAACGAACTATTGATTTCATTTGAATGGCGCAGCCAGGGCTGCACTGACCCGTAACATAGGCCTAATTCAACTCCATATGCTCTTCTATTCATTAGAAAATACATGTTATTAGTCTTGTGATGTTTTGTAGGACCTGCCTAAACAAATTCAGGTTTTTCTTTTCACTCTCAGAAAGCACTGCACGTGCGAGCAATACGGCCATTCCGTGACGCCGGGGGGCGGGACCGGCGCACTGGGGAAGAGTGGCTCGTTACCATGGCGGAGCGGGAGGCACACATCCCGTCTGTTGCCGAGGAAGTGGTGGGAGTGGTCAACGTGACCACGCTGAGCAGCCGTCAGTACTGTGTGATCCTGGACCCGGTGGGACCAGACGGTAAACCACAGCTGGGTCAGAAGAGGGTGTGCAAGGTGAGACTGTGAAAGAGAGCGCTGTCTTACACTCCTTTGTTTGGTCAAATGTTTGTTTAGTCACTCATTGCTGTTTTACACACTGTCGAGGAAAGTTCAGTGACTTCATTTGTTTATTAATTTGCCTTTTGTAGTTTTTAGTCACTTCCCCAATTAGCTTTAATTTAACACTGCTCTCTCTCCTCCTCCCAGGGGGAGCGTTCGTTCTTCCTGCAACCAGGGGAGCACTTAGAGGAGGGCACCCAGGATGTTTACATTCTCTCTGAGGAGGAGGGCCTGGTGCTGAGGGCCGTAGAGGCCTTCAAAGATACACAGGAGGTGAGGAAAGAGGGGGGAGGGAGGGGGAATGGTGGAAGAATTTAAATGCAGCTGGGAGGGGAAACAAATGGACCTTAGTCAAATACAACAACGATCCTTAACAGGACTGACTGGTTTGGCCGGTACACAATCCATTCAATGTACACTCTCTTTCTTTCTCTCTCTCATTTTCCCCCACTCTCCTTCTCTCTCTCCTTTACTCTCTCCCTCATTCTCTCTCTCCCTCCTCCTCTCCTCTCTGCCAGCAGGAGGAGGAAGAGGAGGAGGAGGAGGAGGAGGAGAGGGCCAAGCTCTCCCGGAGGGGTGGAGTCCAACGTCGCCCCGGTGACCGCTGGATGCTACGTGGACCAATTGAGTACGTCCCCCCGGCTGCCGTGGAGGTGATGCTACGGCGACAGGCCATCCCATTGGACGAGAACGAAGGGATCTATGTCCGAGACATCAAGACAGGAAAGGTGAGTTTTTACCCAGCTGAATGTTTGAAGACGGGCTACGTCCCAAATGGCAACTCGACCGTTAAGTTTAGGCAGTCATTTTGACTGATAAGGTTAGGGCTAGGTTAAACAGAACTTGACAGTACATTTTTGGCATTAATTCCGACTGGTTAAGGTTTGAGATGGGCTGTTAAAACAAACAATTTAAACAAGTGCCTAGCACTGGGATTGAACCCACCATCTTAAGAGCCGTAGCTCACGGTTGAACTAGATGGTAATAGGCGCTCACATTCCTCCTAGTGGACAGTATCTCTCCACGTCTTGGGGACCAGGGGCCTCCATTTATAAACTGTGCTTATGTACAAAATATACCCCGACATGTGCGTGCTCCAGTTTTCACACAAAAGTTGGCATTTATATTAAAACAATTTCGATGTGAGAATGTGCTCACCTCTCTGGAAACTTTAGACCATGTGCATGCACATCTACTAGTGGTTGAAATATTGTACTGAAAGCTGGCAATTAAGTGAAAATGGGGGGAAATTATGAAAATTAAAAGCAGGAAAGCATAAACAAGAATTCAGCCATTTGCTGTTAGTGAGAAGAGCAAAAATATTTTAAACATGTTTTGAATCTAAAATAATTAAGACATAGGAATCTTCCTATTTATTTTATTTTCATAACCATTGCAGAATAAATTCCTCACCTTTTCTGGCTTGTGATGAGTTCATATTCCTGAAGTAGCCATACATTACCATGTGCATCACTCACTTAATTGAACCTAGTAAATAGATATAGGCTTTATGTCAAGTTTTGCAATCCCATAGGCACCGCGGTTTATAATATACAGTCAAATTTAACAGTTCATCTTTTGCATTGAAGTAGGCCTACTGTACGCTTCTGTTAATTGCATTATTTTTTTGAAGCCAGCCATAGACAATGTTTCAGAATTCGCGGGCAGTCCTTGTTTAGGTTGGGGGAAAGTCAACGCAAAACATTGTTGAATTGAAACGTTCTGCTGACAGGTCCGCAACCATTTTGACACAGTCCTTTGCCAGATTCAGCATAAATTACGCAGGTTGACATTTTTGTAATGAGTCTGGCCCTGGAAGCAGAACTGAGTGGTTTCCGCTAGATGGGTCAGCTGCATAGTCAAAATGGACTATTATCGTTCAAATTCATTAGAACAAAAATGTGCTTCCTAGTCTTCATTTAAGGTGTTGGGGTTAGCAGTGTGGTTAAGGTTAGAGTTATGTTTCAAATCTGATTTTATGACTTTGTGGCTTTGCCAGCTATTGACCATTCTGCAGAGCTGCTTCCATTACATGAGCCATCTCAATAAATGCCAACCCGAAATAAATTACTGCAAAATATTAAAACAACCAGCTGCACTGGCTTCCGGGTTATAACCGCAAAGTGGCTACATTCTGCATGCATATGGGGCTCCGTCAGGACTGTTACTTTTGTAACCGAATGAAAACATTTTAACCGATTTTTAATGTGGGAAAAATATGATGCAAATGCAGAATGTGATTACTCCCAATCAGCCCCAATTAGTCCTGGCCGGAGCACCCGTCGAGACCTGGCACGTCCAGCAGATGGAGCCATCGCCTCGTGATGTTTACACTGTCTGTCACCAGTCGTCGACGAGTCTCCCCCTGGTGGCTGACCTGCTGTACGACACAATACATTTTATTCATTTTAAACACCAGTGGTGCAACTAGTGTTTTCTAACGGCACTGAACCAAAATGTTGTACAAAATCGAAAGTCAGACTCAAAAACAAAACTTAACAGGAAGCATAGAAGTAGTGCACATGGAACAGATCTACCCCTTAGACTTGCTTTTAGTGAGAATGACGGATCTATCTGTAACTCTCACTTCTATGTGAATTTGGTCGGGTCGCCCAAAAAGTTACATATTGCAGCTTTAATTATTATATGACATCGGCATATGTATTTTAATATAGAATAGCTCAAAACATTACTAATCATTGAAAATGACATTCCCAATTGATAATTTTCTGGTAAAAAAAAGTGGGATTGCACCTGCTCCATTGCTCGGGTGCCTATGATATAGTGCACCATGAACTGTAGGGGGGCCATTTGGGACGTACACTAAAACACCTGATTCGAGTAATCCAGGGAATCCATTCACCTGTTTATTTCTCAGCCTTAAATCCCCACCCACCTCATCATCTCTCTCCCCCATTGGCTGCCTGGTTCTAGGTCCGTGCTGTGATTGGCCACACCTACATGCTGACGCAGGACGAGGAGCTGTGGGCGAAGAATCTGCCTCAGAATGTTGAGACCCTCCTGGCCTCCACAAAGGACCCCCTGGCTGACCGCTCGGACCGCAGCAAGGAAGTGGAGATGAAGGACCGGGACAAGACCAAGGTGGTGTCCTACAGGGTGCCCCACAACGCTGCCGTGCAGGTCTACGACTACAGGGAGAAGAAGGCCAGGTAAACATGGCTGACAGACAGCCGGATGTGGAGGCACTGGCCCTATCCAGAAATAACCCATATACTAGCCCAGGTCTGCATTCCAAATGGCACCCTATTCCCTATATAGCGCACTACTTTTGACCAGAGCAACATTGGGCCCCTAGTGTTACATTTTCCCTTTTGCCCTCCCTCTCTCTCCCCACCCCCTCTCCTGTCATGTCCTCTCTCCCTCCCCTCTCTCAGGGTGGTGTTTGGGCCAGAGATGGTAATGTTGGGTCCTGATGAGCAGTTCACCGTGCTTTCCCTGTCAGGGGACAAGCCCAAGAGGGCCAACGTCATCAAGGCCGTGTGTCTGCTGCTGGGGCCGGACTTCTTCACTGACATCATCACCATAGAGACGGCCGACCACGCACGCCTGCAGCTGCAGCTCAGCTACAACTGGTAGGGTTTGTGGGTGGGGGACGACGACGACGTGTGTGTGTGTGTGTGTGTGTGTGTGTGTGTGTTTGAGGATCCTCTGTGATTTGGTGTCCTTAGTCTAGTCTGTAGGCCAGCTGATGTATTTAATATCTCTACCTCTCTCTCTCTCTCTCTTTCTCTCACTCACTCAGGCACTTTGACCTGAAGTCTCCTGCGGACCCGTCCCAGGCTGCGGCTCTGTTCTCGGTGCCTGACTTTGTGGGCGACGCCTGTAAAGCCATCGCCTCCCGCGTCAGAGGAGCCGTCGCCTCCGTGCAGTTTGACGACTTTCACAAGGTCCGTCCCACACTTCAATCGTCTAAATCTGCACTTTTCTGGCTTTTAAATTTTTTTATACACTTTTTAATTCTACATGGCCTCCAGCCCTTGGCTATCGTAGTTAGGTCGGCCTATACGTCGCTTTGGGAAACGTGTGCCAATTGATTCAAAGACAACAATAACACCCCCACGCTTGAACCTCTTCTTTAACCCCATCCACTCTACAGAACTCCAACCGGATCATCTGCTCCTCTGTGTTTGGCTTTGATGACAAGCTGGCAGTGCGTCCCAGCCTGCGCTTCCACCAGAACAGTCTGGTCATCAGCAGTGTGGACATCCAGTCAGTGGAGCCGGTGGACCAGAGGACCAGAGACGCCCTGCAGAAGAGTGTCCAGCTGGCCATCGAGATCACCACCAACTCCCAGGAGGCTGCCGCACGGTAGGACACATGACACACACGAGCACCAGGGGAGAACGAATGCCACCTCTGAAGCCATCGATGTTCAAGGCCAACCGTGGTACTGCAGGCATTGAAAGCATAAAACAGGATCACCCCCCATTCTAGTGAATGGGAAAAATGTCAATCTTTGAATTTGTTTTGAATCATTTGAAGACAATCATGGTACCAATAATTGCTTCTAATACCACAGATATAAATCTCATTACAGAAAAAGTTAAAAGAATAATTTATTTGCTAATGGCAGCCTGCAGTACCACTGTCTGCTTTCAGTTTTAGTTATTTCATGGGATTGGGCAACACTGAGCTAGCCTGCAACTCACTTCCTGGAGTAGCTCAAGCTGCACATGAGACGCTATCTTAAGACTTAATTTGGCTTCAATGCGCTAGGAATGAATGGTGTCATGTGATCGATGGCATATATATATACATGCACGCTTACAGCAGCAATTAGGGTTAAGTGCCTTGCTCAAGGGCACATTGACCAATTTTTCACCTAGTTTGGCTCAGGGATTTGAACTTGTTACTGGCCCAACACTCTCAATTGCTAGGCTATCTTCCACCAGAAAGACACACACACTGAGGTGTTTTTGCCTGTTTGGTAAGCGTTAACCCCCACCCCCCCTTGTATTTCTCTCTTCCCTCCATCCTTCCCTCCCTGCAGCCATGAGGCAGAGCGTCTCGAGCAGGAGGCGCGTGGTCGTCTGGAGAGGCAGAGGATCACAGACCAGGCAGAGGCAGAGAGGACCAGGAAAGAGCTGTTGGAGTTGGAGGCCCTCAGGTGACCATTGATGCTGTTAAAACTAATGCACGTTAGCATTGCTTTTGGTAAATATAATGGCAGAGGGATATCATTAGCATAACGCTAACACATTAGCTTTGCCGATGGAAAAATGTTATGGCAAGGAGCTAGAATTGGCATGGCTAGCGTTAGCATCATGCTGTTCTTAGTAGTGTGAATGCGAAGCTGTACCGAGTAACATTTTAGATCAGAGTTCCTAACATAATGTAGCTGTTGTGTGAATGCGGAGGTTAGATCTGTGGCGAAGTTTCCCCTAGGTACAGATCTAGGATCAGTTTTCCCTCCCCCCGCTTCATGTGTTTTGTCCAAATATTGGTGGATTCAACTAATAAAAGAATGGACAACCTGACCAGAGAGGTCCAGGACCTGAAGAACATTTTGCCGTTTTCCCAGGGTCAGCTCGGTGAGTTGAAACAGGAGAAAGGCAAGATGACCGCAATCTGTAAGTCATTGAGAGACTACATCAGTTCTGTGTGTGAATCCATGATAACAATGATTGATAAGGGAGGGACAATCAAGGTGGAATAACATGGTTCGGGACGGAATTGCCAAATCTCCACATGAGACCTGGATTGAGTCTGAGGACAAAGTGAGGGAAATGATCTCTGAGAAATTGAAGATCAACCACCGGAAGATTAGGGTGGAGCCGCGGCCACAAGACATCTCCCTTCAATAACCACGTAACCGGTTGTAACTAGTCAACCCCACAAACGTGTGTATCTCTTCTTGGGGAGGGGCCAGTCCTGAATTGCCTCCATTTTCTTCACCTGGCATTTGACACATCCCCTCCCGGTCGTGTACCCCAGGTTACTCAGCCTCTAGCAGGCCGAGCCAACATTTCTTTGGGTTTGCTGTTAGCCCCGCCTCCCGTAAGGCCAGTACCGCCCTCACCTGGTTTAGATGTGTCTCCCACTCGCTCCCATGGATCACAATATCATCGATGTAGGCCACCGCGTACTCACGATGGGGATGGAGAATTTGGTCCATCAACCTCTGGAAGGTGGCCCGGGCCCCGTGCAACCCAAAGGGCAGCTTCTTGTAATGGAACAGCCCATCAGGGGTGGCGAAAGCAGTTTTCTCCCGTACCTCGGGAGCTAAGGGCACGTACCTATAACCCTTTGTCAGGTCGAGCGTGCTGATAAATCGGGCGGTCCTGAGCCATTCTATTAATTCATCAGTTCGGGGCATGGGGTAGGCGTCTAACTTCGAGATTTACCTGTCTAAAATCATTACAGAAGCGAATGGTGCCATCTGGTTTTGGCACCAACGCTATGGGGCTGCACCACTCACTATTCGACTCTTCGATTATATCAGCTTTCAACATCGTTTTTACCTCCGTCCTGACAGCTACTCTCCTTGCTTCCGGTATGCGGTAGGGTCTCAACTTCACCTTTTTCCCGGGTTCGGTGATGATGCTGTGCTGTACCAGATCGGTGTGTCCTGGTTCACCGGAGAACACTTCCTGGTTCCGGCCGACCAACTCTCTCAGCTCCTGCTTCTGTGCTCAGCTGCTCCCCCAGTGACACCACCGCCGGCTTGGTCTCTGTGGTAGCCTTCTTCGGGGAAATGGAGTAGAGTACATCATTTGTTCCATTTCTTTTGAAAATTCACATGGTAAATCTGGGTCAGATGCTTACGTCCCCGGCTGTCTGACCCTTATAGTTAACTTCAGCCACTTTCTCAAGGACTCCGTATTCCATCGGGCCAAAAACGTACATTCTGAGGTGGGGACCAACACCAACACACATTGGAGAGAGCGTAGAAATTGATCTATGACCACTTTCTCGATGGGTGTCAGTGGTTCAGCAGGTGGGCTGGCCAAGAGTTGGCTAATTAGATCATGCATTTACGATCGGGGTGGACGCTGTAGGATTATACGCCCAATCATGGAATCTTTGTGCCCTGCTAATCAAGGTGTAACTATACCAGCGCGGGATTGACTTTTTCAGCCACTTGTAATGCGTTGACTGGTCAGCCGTCAGATCCTGATAGCTCTTCTGTGCCGCTCCTGACAGGAAGGGTGCTCGCAGGCTGGCCCATTTCTCATGGGGCCTTTTCTCCCTAGCCGCTGTTGTCTCGAAGGCTTGACAGTAAGCCTCGATGTCGTCAGCCTCTGTCAACTTCAGTATAAACCTACTGGGTTTGGGATGAGAGACTGCTGCGCCTGCCACTATGCCGGCCTGGGTGGCTGGCACCTGGCCGAGTTCAGATCGCAGGAGAGCTGTCTGCTGACGCTGTTCCTCCAGCAGTTCCCGATGCATAGCCTGCTGTGCTATGTTCGCCTCCACCAGCTGTTTCACCAATGCTTCCATTGTGCTCTGTCTGTTTTAGTTATTGAGCTTGGTTTTTTTGTGCCCGCATTCTCCACCATGTAGCAGGCTCAAGGGTGTGGGGTTTCCACATCACCAAGTTCAATAACCAAACACACACAAGTAGCATAATTATGCAAATGGGGAGTTTATTAGGGAGTTTTGCACATTGGGGGGAATTCACAAACTATTTCAGTCCACAATCTGTTCTCGTTGTCTGTTCCGTTCTGCAGGAGTAATCCTAAAACTCAGGTCCTCAGCCAATCCGGTCCGGTACACGAGGGAGGGGGATAAAATCTTTCTTCTCACACTCTCCATAACACACACTTCACTCTCCATAACACATCCTTCACTCTCCGTAACACACACTTCACTCTCCGTAACACACACGCACACTTCACTCTCTGTTCTCTGCCCCTTTGTGCAGGCCGCTCCCTCTTTTATCCCCCAGTACTCCCTGGCTTAATGATCCACTTGTTGGGGCAATAAGTCCATATAAGGCTCTGGGGTGGAGCCAGCAGGCTGCAAGATATATACGTACATACACACAGTTGAAGTCGGAAGTTTACATACACCTTAGCCAAATGCATTTAAACTCAGTTTTTCATAATTCCTGACATTTAATCCTAGTATAAATCCTCTGTTTTTGGTCAGTTAGGATCACCACTTTTATTTTAAGAATATGAAATGTCAATAACAGTAGAGTGATTTATGGTGTAACTGAGTCAGGTTTGTAGGCCTCCTTGCTCACACATGCTTTTTCAGTTCTGCCCACAAATTTTCTATGGGATTGAGGTCAGGGCTTTATGATGGCCACTCCAATACCTTGACTTTGTTGTCCTTAAGCCATTTTGCCACAACTTTGGAAGTGTGTTTGGGGTCATTGTCCATTTGGAAGACCCATTTGTGACCCAAGCTTTAACTTCCTGACTGATGTCTTGATGTTGCTTCAATATATCCACGTAATTTTTGATCCTCATGATGCCATCAATTTTCTGAAGTGCACCAGTTCCTCCTGCAGCAAAGCACCCCCCACAACATGATGCTTCACGGTTGGGGTGGTGTCAAACAGTTCTATTTTTTGTTTCATCAGACCAGAGGACATTTCTCCAAAAAGTACAATCTTTGTCCCCATGTGCAGTTGCAAACCGTAGTCTGGCTTTTTTATGGCGGTTTTGGAGCAGTGGCTTCTTCCTGGCTGAGCGGCCTTTCAGGTTATGTCGATATAGGACTCGTTTTACTGTGGATATAGATACTTTTGTACCCGTTTCCTCCAGCATCTTCACAAGGTCCTTTGCTGTTGTTCTGGGATTGATTTGCACTTTTTGCACCAAAGTACGTTCATCTCTGGGAGACTGAACGCATCTCCTTCCTGAGTGGTATGACGGCTGCGTGGTCCCATGGTGTTTATACTTGCGTACTATTGTTTGTACAGATGAATGTGGTACCTTCAGGCGTTTGGAAATTGCTCCCAAGGATGAACCAGACTTGAGGTCTACATTTTTTTTCTGAGGTCTTGGCTCATTTCTTTAGATTTTTCCCATGATGTCAAGCAAAGAGGCACTGAGTTTGACGGTAGGCCTTGAAATACATCCACTCAAATTATGTCAATTAGCCTCTCAGAAGCTTCTAAAGCCATGACATAGTTTAAAGGCACAGTCAACTTAGTGTATTTAACTTCTGACCCACTGGAATTGTGATACAGTGAAATAACAATTGTTGGAAAAATTACTTGTGTCATGCACAAAGTAGATGTCCTAACCAACTTGCCAAAACTATAGTTTGTTAACAAGAAATTTGTGGAGTGGTTGAAAAACAAGTTTTAATGACTCCAACCTAAGTGTTTGTAAATGTCCGACTTCAAGTGTGTGTGTGTGTGTGTGTGTGTGTGTGTATATATTTAACTAGGCAAGTCAGTTAAGAACAAAGTCTCATTTATAATGACGGCCTTATCTTATGTCAAGTGTTATTGAAGTGTTGTGGTGGTTGCAGGTTCACTTGGCACATCTTAAGCCTTTTCTTTTGGGGTGTTGCTATAGGCCACCAAGTGCAAACAGTCAGTATCTAAATGATGTGTGTGAAATGCTCGAATGTGTATGTGTTGTAAAACAGAGAGGTCTACCTTCTTTGTGACCTGAATATGGACTGGTTTTCGTCAAGATGTCTGCTCAAGAGGAAACTTCTCACCGTAACCAGTGCCTGTAATCTGGTTCAGGTTATTAATCAACCTACCTGGGTGTTTACAAACACTACAGGAACAAGATCATCCACGTGTATCGATCACATTTTTTTACTAATACTGTAGAACTTTGTTCTAAAGCTGTATACCCATCAAATGAAGTGATCACAACATCGTGGCTATATCCAGGAAAGCCAAAGTTCCAACAGCTGGGCCTAAAATAGTGTATAAGAGATCATGCAAAAGATTTTGCTGTGACTCTTATGTGGATGATGTTAAAAAATATTTGTTGTCTGATTGTGATTAATGAGGAGCATCCGGACACTGCACTTGATGAAATTGCTTCTTCCAATTATTGTTAAAAATGCACCTGTTAAGAAACTGACTGTAGAACTTTTAAGGCTCTATATGGATTGCTGGAATTGAAAAACTGTATGGTTGAAAACTCTATAGCCATCTGTCATCTTTAATCTGAGTTTAGGGGAATGTTTTTGTCCTCAGGGCTGGAGGGAAGTCCCAAGAGTGGTACAGCGGCCTTTACTGTTTCTAACGTCAGACCTATAAGCTTGCTGCCAGCTCTTAGCAAACTTTGACCAAATGCAATGCTGTTTCTCTATAAACAAATTAACAACAGACTTTCAGGATGCTTATAGAGAAGGGCACTCAACATCTACTGCACTGACACAAATGACTGATTGGTTGAAAGAAATTGATAATAAGAAGAGTGTGGTAGCTGTACTGTTAGATTTAAGTGTAGCCTTTGATATTATTGACCATGACCTGTTAAACTTGTGAATGGCTTTTCAATCCATATCATGGATTCAGAGCTATAGAGGGTTTTCTTTAATGGAAGCTTCTCTAATGTCAAACATGTAAAGTGTTGTGTACCGCAGGGCAGCTCTCTAGGCCCTCTACTCTTTTCTATTTTTTTTTACCAATGACCTGCCACTAGCATTAAAGAAAGCATGTGTGTCCATGTATGCTGATGATTCAACCATATACGCATCAGCAACCACAGCTAATGAAGTCACTGAAACCCTTAGAGTTGCAGTATGTTTTGGAATGGGTAGCCATCTCTAAAACTAAGAGCATTGTATTTGGTACAAATCATTCCCTAAGTTCTAGACCTCAGCTGAATCTGGTAATGAATGGTGTGGCTGTTGAACAAGTTGAGGAGACTAAATTACTTGGCGTTACCTTAGATTGTAAATGGTCATGGTCAACATATAGATTCAATGGTTGTAAAGATGGGGAGAGGTCTGTCTGTAATAAAGAGATACTCTGCTTTTTTTTACACCACACTCCAAAAAGCAAGTCCTGTAGGCTCTAGTTTAGTCTTCTCTTGATTATTGTCCAGTCGAGTGCTGCAGCTGGCCAAGAACAGAGCAGCACATTTTACTATTCATTGTAATCAGAGGGCTAATATAAATACTATGCATGCCAGTCTCTCTTGCCTAAACGTTGAGGAGAGACTGCCTGCATCACTACTTATTTTTATAAGAAATGTTAATGTCGGAAATCCCAAGTTGACTATGCAAACAACTTACATACAACTCTGACACCCACACTTACCCCACCAGACATGCCACCAGGGGTCTTTTCACTGTCCCCAAATTCAGGAACTCATACAGTATTATATCGAGCCATTTTTGCATGGATCTCCGTTCCATCTCATATTGCTCAAGTGAAAAGTAAACCTGGTTTTAAAAAAAACAGATAAAGCAGCACCTCACGGCACAACGCCTCTCCCCTATTTGACCTGGT
Organism: Oncorhynchus clarkii lewisi; assembly: GCF_045791955.1. NCBI lineage: Eukaryota > Metazoa > Chordata > Actinopteri > Salmoniformes > Salmonidae > Oncorhynchus > Oncorhynchus clarkii. The sequence continues at coordinate 44,974,479 of NC_092150.1, forward strand.
TTGTGTGTATTGATATGTAGGCTGTGTGTGCCTTTTTGTAATACATTTTTTTATTTAATGTAGTTCTGTCCTGAAGCTGTTGTCTATTAATGCTCTGTGTTATGTCATGTTTTGTGTGGAGCCCAGGAAGAGTAGCTGCTGCTTTTGCAACAGCTAATGGGGATCCTGACAAAATACCAAATCTAAAGGTGTGTCGTTGTGTTGCAGTGCGGCGGTGGAGAGTACAGGGGCAGCCAAGGCAGAGGCCCAGTCCAGAGCAGAGGCAGCCCGTATCCAGGGAGAGGCGGCAGTCAACGAGGCTAAACTGAAGGCTGAGGCCCAGCGGATTGAGGCTGTACGTATCCTCTCACTATGCTGTGTGTGCTGCGTGTGTATGGTCGAAAGTGTTCTACATTGTATAATTCTTAAAGGTACACAACCAGTAGTGTGTGTGTGGGGTCTGTTGTTTGAAGGTGTTCTACATTGTGTAATGCTGAAAGGTTCACATACTATGTGTAGCTGACCTGTAATTCTGTGTGCAGGAGGGCGAGCTGGACCGTCTGTCCAAGGCGAGGGAGCAGGAGCTAAACTATAAGTCGGCAATGGATCGTTTGGAAGTGGAGAAACAGCAGAAGCTGGCTGAGATAGAGAGCAACCGCTTTAAAAAGCTGGTGGACAGTATCGGCGCCGACACCCTGAAGGAGATGGCCAGAGCCGGCCCCGAGCTACAGGTACATAATTCCTTACATACCATAATACCGTCATATTTGTGCTACACAATACATTTGCCTGAATAAAAATGGCACCTGGAGAATCCTTAAGCTCAGGTCAGAATCAATCTTTAACGTTTTACTGAGCAGGTCTGACTTTCTCCCACCCAATCTCAATTTAATTAAATTAGCTATATTGGCGAGACAAGACATTATAAAATGCCATTTAGGATACTGGAACACAGGATCTTATTCAATCAGTTATAACGTAAAGGATAAATGATCATATTACCTCAATAATCTCTGTTTCTGTCCCTCGCTCCCCTCTTTTCCCCACTCCCTCCCTTTCTCCCCCACCCTCTCCCAGGTCAAGCTGCTCCAGTCTCTGGGTTTGAAGTCAACCCTGATCACAGACGGTTCTTCTCCCATCAACCTCTTCAGCACGGCCAACGGCCTTCTGGGAGCTCTTTCTCAGAGCCAGGGCCAGTGAGCGGGGGAAGAGAAAAGGAGGAGAACGTTGACAATAAGAGAATAATGTCCAGTCTGCTAACATCCCCTACAGATGTAGGATTTCTGGTTGTTTTTTGTCTGATGTAGTAACTGACAATTAGGGATATGATCTGTATGAGTGTACGGTGGCGATTATTCTGATGTGAGTGTGTGTGTACATAGATGTGTCTGACTAAAGACGTCCAAGTGAACATTCCCCTTGGTTTACATGGCTTTTTTTACTCATCTGTTTGGTGCCGTCAATGCCCTATAAAGTGCTGCCCACTCCATGTGTTGCATGTCTATACTAACCATAATCGGGGACAATAAGGAATCTTTCCTTGTTCTGCTTCTGAGGTTTATGCAAATTTATTGAATTCATTTGTTGATCCATTTATCAAAGAAATGAAAGCATGGCTTTTCCCCGAAACCTTAAATGTCAAGGCTTCAGTTTGTATCCATGGTCTGTCTGTACATACACACACACTGGATGAAGTGTCTCAATCCATTTGAACACACCATATTTTTGCAATAACCACCACTCTTCATCTACCTCTTATGTCTGTAGCTCATGCAGTAGTGACTAATAAAAACAACATTAAGATACATGCTCTGGTCTGACTTATTTATTACACAATCTTCTATTGGCTTCTCAGCCAAATGGCAGCCAAGCCACTTGGTTTGCTATAAAGCTGAGGGATGGCCAGAGCTTGAGAAATGTATCACAATTTGAGAGTTATCATATCAATGTATATCATAAATTGAAATGACCATTGGAGAACATTACAAATATTACTGATTGCACCTTTTAATCAATGACTTTATAGTGATTACATTTTATTAGAAGACCACTGGATATCTTGGCACAGATTTTTACTCCATTTGGTCTATTCCCGACCATCCCAATGCATATTTGGCCATGTAAAATACGTAGAACAAAATGTTGTTTAGTTGCAGGTAGCTGATAACGTGATCAAATGTTTTGTTTGTCCAAAGAGCAACAAGACCCACTACATACAGGTAATTTTACTCTTATTTTCTGTTTGTGTTGGGTGCGTGTGTACAATCTGTCCACAGGGGGTCACTAGCGTGCAACACTTCGTTAAAGTATCCCTCATGACTCCACTTCAGGTGCGATGAGCAAAGTTGGGGCAGAAATGACCAAATAATAACCAAGCATGCACTGTATTTTCAATTGCTGGTGAATACTGTCAACAATATTGACCACATGATGGTTGGTTCACATGACCCCTAGGAATAAACATAGACCTACATAAATTGGTCAGTGAACCAGCGACAAAGGAATGCTTGAGGCAGTATGCATAGCTAAATTGGTATGTGGACGGCGCAAGTGGCGCGTTGGTCTACTATTTCCCCATCAGCAAAATAGACCCTGAGAGAAAAAAAAGTAAGGGTACGCGGGGTGAGAGAGAAAAGCGAGCGAAAGCATCCTATTGCATGTGCTGCGCCGACTTCTCCCTCTCTCCCCTCCTTTCTACCCGCCTCCGGGCATAGGAGTTTCCTGTCTCCCCCTCCCTCTCCTCAATCTTGCAGCGCCGTTGAACAAAAGAGAGAGAGAGAGCGAGATGATGAGGTAGCAACATAGCAAGCACACGAGCGCAATTTGACATCCCCGGCGTGGTCTGTAGCCTAATTTGACCGTTACCGTTTACCATAGCCTGTATCAAAAGAAAAAGACAATTCGACGAATTCTGGGTGGAGATTTTAATCGTAGCCTACTGAACTTGTGTCATATTTTCTCTTTTTTACTACACGTTGCAATTTACAGTAATATTTGGAATTGTGATCAAGAAAAGCAAAATGTTAAGGATAATGTTTCATGTCACTCAATAAGATCAGGTAGGCCTAGGTGGATAGCATGCGATTTCAATGTGATTTAGTTAATATTTTGCTCTCTGTGGTGTACAGTAACCTATCTGTAGTGTACAGTATGCACTGCATGTGTGGTTTGAAGTGGGTGTGTCATCATTGTGTGTGCATGCAGACAATAGCGCGCGCGCGCCTGTGTCTGTGTGTGAGAGAGAATGCACCAGTAATTTGTTCATTCTGTATTTTACTCCTGTACATGAGAGAAAGACCAAGCGAGGGTGGGGAGAGGGTGCATGTGTATTTATCTCTCTCTCTCTCTGTGTGTGTGTGTGTGTGTGTGTGTGTGTGTGTGTGTGTGTGTGTAAGGCAGCCATGCATGTATGTCTGTAGGCATCTTTATTATGCATTCAGTTGTTTTCCAAACAGATCTATGTTAGTCTGCATAAGTCACGTAGCATTGTAATACATAATGTATCATCTTTACATAGAATTTGCTGGAATTTACAGTGTTCCTGCTTTTTTTGTTGAATTATATGTGCAATTCACCGCAAGTCCTTCTCCATATTCCACTCCATCCCTCTCACGCACACACACACACTCTCACACACACACACAGGTCTAGGTGTGCCAAGATCACCTTTTCCGTGATGTGCTCATCCCCCTTTCCTCCCCTCCCTTCTCTCCTCCATCCCCTCTTCATTCTAACCACATCTCCTCTACTATGTCAGTCTCACTCCCTGCATGAATGGCAGGTCATTATATTTAAATGTCATCATAATGTACAATATTTATTATAATACCCATTACATTTCCCATAGAAGTTCATATTTTCACAACATTCATCTTTGTAAAGTGGGTTGGGTGGTACTTAGATTAGATTTGATGACTCAACAACTCCTTTTAGCGAGGCCGAAACCTTTTTACAAATGACATGTACATCCTTAATTAGTTTTCAGCCAAGCTACAGACCAGCCATTTGGTTTTTCGATAAAGCTGAGGGATGGAGCTGGAGAAATGTAGCAGCTCTCAGATTTTTATTTACGTTTATTTAACTAGGCAAGTCAGTTAAGAACAAATTCTTAGATGGAGCTATGTTGAGCCCAAATGGATACACACAGTATACTCTAACAACCAGTGGCGGTTCTAGCTTGTATGACTTCCTGGGCACACCCCCCACTTCAAACCCCCTGTGCCATTCTGCACTAACTGTCATTTTTATTCAGACATTTGGAACAACACAAATAAATAATTATAACATTTAAAACTATAAGAAATATACAGAAATAAGACTCAAATATCAAAATAAGTAACCAAAGACAAATAGAAACAACATTGTGTTGATTTGGCACTCGAGCTTCAATACATTACCCATCCCCCAACACTGTCAACAAAGAGTCGAGAGTAAACCAAGTCACCTTGGTGGTGTGCAGACTGGTTTAATATTATTCTTGACGATTTCGCACAAACCCCAAAAAATTGAACAGTATGTCTATGAAACTGTATATTCGCAGTATTGTGTCTAGACTCTTGCCGGTTTTCTATCGCTCGTTTGCAAGTCACGTCAATGATATCATGTCACCGTGTGGGACTGTGGTGTGGGTCAATTAACCTTATCAGAGTAGGCGCCCTGATTCTAGTTTGTGAGCTAGGCAGGCTACTGGCTGGGAAGGTCTCCCACTCAGAAATAGGAGATGGAGATGGGGAGGGGATAGGTTGACCTCAGGTCTCCCCACTGGAAGCCCAGGGTAGGGGGAGCGGGGAATCTATCAAATAGTCCACTTTGTACAGTACTAATGCAATTAGTAAAATCAGTCACACAACGAAATTATACCAAATAAAAAATGTCCTCTCTTTGAAGAACATCTATCACATTCCCAGAGGCTGTCATACCTATGTGGAAAGATATTCCCATCTGTCAGTCAGTCGGTTGCTACCGGCAACAGTGTATTATTAACAGAGCAGGTACAATGTTTATTGGCAGTAGTCTCTATGGACATACTGGTTACATCCCAAAAGGTACCCTATTCCCTACAGTATATGCCTTCAGAAAGTATTCATACCCCTTGACATATTACACATTTTGTTGTGTTACAGCCTGAATTCAAAAGGGATTAAATAAATAAAAAATCTCAGCCATCAACACACAATAACCGATAATGACAAATTGAAAACATGTTTTTAGAAATGTTTGCTAATTTAAGTATTCACACCCTTGAGTCAATACTTTGTAGAAGCACCTTTGACAGTGATTACAGCTATGAGTCTTTCTGGGTAAGTCTCTAAGAGCTTTCCACACCTGGATTTTGCACCATTTGCCCATAATTTTTTTCAGAATTCTTCAAGCGCTGGTTGTTCATCATTGCTAGACCACCATTTTCAGGACTTGCCATAGCTTTTCAAGTATATTTAAGTCAAAACTGTAACTCAGCCACTCAGGAACATTCACTGTCTTATTGGTAAGCAACTCCAGTGTATATTTGCCTTGTGTTTTAGGTTATTGTCCTGCTGACATGTGAATCTCCCAGTGTCTGGTGGAAAGCAGACTGAACCAGGTTTTCCTCTAGGATTTTGCCTGTGCTTAGCTCCATTCCGTAAAAAAAAATGTATCCTGAAAAACTCCCTAGTCCTTGACAATTACAAGCATACCCATAACATGATGCAGCCACCACTGTGCTGGAAAATATGGAGAGTGTTACTCAGCAATGTGTTATATTGGATTTGCCCCAAACATAACACTTTGTCTTCAGTACAAAAAGTGAATTGCTTTGCCAAATTTTTGTAGTATTACTTTAGTGTCTTGTTGCAAACAGGATGCATTTAAAAAATATATATTTGTATTCTTTACAGGCTTCTGACTTTTCACACTGTCAATTAGGTTAGTGTTGTGGAGTAACTACAATGTTAATGCAGCCTCAGTTTTCCCTTATCACAGGCAATAAACTGTTTTAAAGTCACCATTGGCTGAGCAGTTTCCTGAGCAGTTTCCTTCCAATATGGTCCCTGGATGTTGCTGACCCGCCCCTCAGATGATTAGCTGACTACGATTTGGTAAAATGTCAAGTTTGATCTAAGCCAGGGGTGTCAAAGTCAAATGGACGGAGGGCCAAATAAAAAAATCAGCTACAAGACGAGGGCCGGACTGTTCGAATGTTCATTGAAAATTTTTTAAATGACGCATATAGTCTAGTGAACCTAATTGAACCTACTGAAAACCTAACAAATATATTACAATATGATCAGATAAATAAAGCAATATTTTCTTATGGCTCTGTCAGTAATCTTTAATTTTCAACAGACACAAAAGACAAATTTCCTTTATATAAATATCCCCATAACATGAACATTAAATGAAAGAAACCGGTATTCAAGGCACCATCAGTAGACTATATTTTCTATTTTAGCAAAAGTGGGCTAAATTTACTTCAAAGAAAAAACAATAATAGCAATTTTCTATCATCCACTCAACTGAAATATTTTTAAAATATAATTGGATTGAAATACAAAAAAATAAAGTGCAAAAATCTATTAATCAAAAACAACACTTTGTTTAAGGAGAAGTAACATGCAGTGAAAACAAATATTAAATTTTAACTTTTAAACTTGAACTGAGTAAAAACTCTAAATATGTGATTGCACAGTAATGTTCACTTGTTTGAGGTTGAGGGTGATACTTGGTGGTGTCCCATCTTTTCCACAAGTTCATCAATGTTCGGGGTAAGGCTCTGAGCTGAAGAAATCCTCAGAATTGAGTGGAGGTGTTCAGCAGTAAGTCGACTTCTGTGTGATGTTTTGTTCAGGTTCATCAAAGAAAACAGTTGTTCACACAGGTATGTGCTGCCAAACATAGACAACGTTTGAGCAGCCTGGATGCGCAGCTGGGGCATTGTGCCGGGGAGGAAACGGGCAAACTCCGCAGCACCCACTGCCGCATATTTTTCCCTCAGTGCATCATTGCATTGGAGGTCAATCAACTCAATTTGGAGGTTTGGTGGTGAGCTTTCCACGTCAACAGCAAATGGGTTACCGAGCAGTTCCAACCTGCTTTTTTGTGCTTCAAAGTCAGCAAATCGGCGTCGAAAGTCAGTGGTAAGCATACCTATTTTATCAGCCAACTGTGTGCTCGGGAACGCACTGGTAGAGAGCTTCTCTTTCATGGTCTGGCAGCTGGGAAAGTGGCTCAAATTTTCTTTCCGCATCTGCGTCTCCCACAGAGTCAGTTTGGTTTTAAATGCCTTCACTGTACTGTACATATCAGAGATGACACGATCCCGACCCTGCAGCTGCAAGTTTATTGCATTCAGATGACTCGTAATGTCACACAGAAAAGCCATTTCACACAGAAACATTTCGTCTCGGAGTTGTGTTGTGTCTTTCCCTTTGCTGTCCAAGAATAGACAAATCTCCTCACGAAGCTCGAAACATCTTTGAAGCACCTTTCCCTGGCTTAGCCATCGCACCTCTGTGTGATAAGGCAAATCACCATGCTCCGTTTCTAACTCCGTCAGAAATGCCTTGAACTGGCGGTGATTCAAACCTTTGGCTCTGATAAAGTTAACTGTGCGCGTGATGATGCTCATTACATGCTCCATTTTCAAGGCTTTACCGCACAACGCTTCCTGGTGTATGATACAATGATAAGCTGTCAGCTCACCTGTCGCGTTTTCCTCTTGCATCTTTTCCCGTATCTTCGCCACCAGTCCGCTCCTGTGTCCACACATCGCAGGTGCTCCGTCGGTTGTCAAACCCACGAGTTTTTCCCAAGGCAGCTCCATCTCATTTACACATCTTGACACCTCTTCATACAAATCATGCCCCGTAGTTGTGCCATGCATAGGACGTAAAGCCAAAAACTCCTCTGTCACGCTTAGGCTGGAGTCCACTCCGCGGATGAAAATTGACAACTGGGCAATGTCAGAAATGTCGGTGCTCTCATCCACAGCCAAGGAATATGCAATAAAATCTTTTCCCTTTTTCACAAGCTGCTCTTTTAGATTGATGGACAACTGGTCTACTCTCTCGGCAATGGTGTTTCTGCTCAGACTCACATTTAAAAAGAGTTGCCTTTTTTCTGGGCAAACTTCGTCACAAACTTTAATCATGCAGTTTTTGATGAAATCCCCCTCCGTAAATGGCCGGGCTGATTTAGCGATCTCTTCTGCCAAAATAAAACTGGCCTTGACAGCAGCCTGGCCTTGTGATTTGGCTTTTTTGAACAGAGCCTGTCGAGATTTGAGGCCTCGTTTTAATTCCTCTGCCTTTTGTAGCCTTTGTTCCATGTCCATATTCTTGTTTTTGTCCGCGTGTTTCGTTTCATAATGTCGTCTCAGATTATACTCTTTCAGTACCGCCACACTTTCTCCACACAGAAGACACACAGGTTTTCCAGCTACCTTCGTGAACATATACTCCGACTCCCACCTTGTTTGAAACCCCCGGTTCTCAGTATCCACCTTCCGTTTTGCCATTTTTGATGGGTATCTGAAAGTTAATTTTACTGTGATGCTGACGACTGCTGTGCCAATAAATATTGAAATGAAGCAGCCTACTGCTCGGTGCGTCACCTTTGCATTGTGGGAAATGTAGTATTGGTGCGTGTAAAAGATCTGCGGGCTGCCGGCTTGCTGCGGGCCGGTTCTAATAATAAATCAAGATCATCCCAGGGGCCGTAAAAAACCTTCTTGCGGGCCGGATGTGGCCCGCGGGCCTTGACTCTGACATATGTGATCTAAGCAGTCCCCCAATGAAGAAAGCCATAGCTTCCTGGCTGGTTCCTGGTATACCTGTATAAAATGTTTATAAACAATAGACTATAGTATATGGTATGGTTGATCAGAACATTGCAGGAGCTGTACGACTTCCATACTAACAAACTGGTAATTTGATAACACCATAATGCAAGTAACAGTAAATTGTATTATGTTCCCTATTTCCCCCGTTCATTTCAGTTGAAGAAGATCAAGCGTCCACTCAAGACCAATCATCAAAAAGGCCCAAACTACCAGTGAAACAACATTGTCCACATTCCGCCATGTCTTCCAACACCAGTGCTGCCCCCAGTGGAGCGGAGGGAGAACAGCAGCCGGAGCAGACCATCACCTCCCAGCCAACCAGCGCTGAGCACCAAGAGACAGCCCCTGACTCCAGCCAATCGGAATCCAAAGACCACTTGGCAGTAATCAGCGAGAAGATGGAGACCAGTAAATAAATATTAGACAACCTCCCCCATATCGTCCTCCACCCTCCCCCTTCCACCTCTCCTTCTTCTCAACCCTATCCATCCCAACTTACAATTTTACACCCCTCTCAACACTTTGAGCTCATCTCAGTTGTTGTGATCTACAACTCTACGAATGTTTGTGTTCTAGAGCTGTCCCCTCACTTCCCCTTCTCATTTCCCTGAGTGTCTGGCCCTGTCTGTCCAGGAATCACTTAAGATAGATGCATGATTTAGGTTATTGGCTTGACCAGACAATACGTCAATCCCTTGTGCCCTTAGAAAAAATAAAGTGCAGTAACTGCAATCAACTGTGGTACTTTGGACGCAGTATTTGCAATTATACTGCACTCTGACTGCAGTATGAGTGGGTTTCAGAGCCTTTTGAGAATTGTACAAATATATTGATTAATTACTGTTGTTGTCAGGTTGTGCAGCATAATTCAACAAGTGTGTCAATAACGGGATACCTTCAGATTAAAAATCAACACACTCTAGAACAGTTTTGAACTAATTAATTTCTTCCAAAATGAAGGAGAAGCAAGAGAGAGAGCTCTAGATTACACCTATCTATACATCAATGGCGGTCAGTGTCATCATGAGCATGGCCTTATTTCTATTACATTCTATTGTCATTCATATTCCATTCACCCAGTTCAATGTAACAGCGATAGGTTTAGGCTACTACATGATACTCTAATTTTTCCAATACCAATACCTAGTCTATGAATGAAAGTTTACAATGTAGGTGCACACAGGTTGAGAGAAACGTTTGAGGAGACAGACCGTATCACATGGACAGACAGTGAACCATTCAATACCACCTTGCACACTCTTGCCTGCATCTAGCTGATATAGGGTGTAATCATTAGTCCAACAGTTGCAAACCAGAGTATGTTTATCCCCATTTTGTTCCGTTTAAGAAACGTTTTCTAACAGAATTTGCAGAATTAATACACCCCTGATCACGCGTAAACACAGTTCACTTTCATAACAGCCACGGATTATTCCTTCTCGCATCTATTTGCTCTCCTCCTCTGACCTTTTCCCTTCGCCTTACCAGGCGAAAAAACCTTTCCAAGCCAAACCATACTATAAACGCTACACACAGCCTACATCATTGTCACCATATTAGCTAAAGTAACATCATAGTCAACATAGCTAAAATAACTAACGCGTTAGTAAACCAGCTACAATTATGCAGTAACGTTACAGTGTACAGTCAGTAGTAATATGAAAGCAATCAATCCAGCGAGATTTAAGTGACAAGTAGATTTTGCACCACTCAAAACACAGGAAATAGATGGCTGAAAAAGACAGATCCTCAGGTGAGCGGGGCATGTGCATTGCTAATGGCAGCTTCTTGGCACTGTTGCTAGTTATCTGACCATTCGGAATCATAACAACACACACCTTCCAGCCAACCCATCTATAAATGTTGAATAATGTCAGGATTCCCGATTTTGGTGACGAAACAATGAGGACATTCTCTCGTACCTTCTTCCTCCCTCCTTCCCTCTCCTTGCCTCCCTCTACCCACCCTACTACAGGTAATGGAATGTGTGCTGCCGACTCCTCGCCCACATCTTCCATCTCGTCCCCAAAGCGACTGCAACACGCCAAACCAACCAATGGCCGGGCGCGGAAAGGAAGCCGCTCTGGGTCCCTGCTGGGTCATGGGGCAGGGTCTCCCAGGCCTTCCATCAGCCGTCAGCCCAGCACCGTGACAGAGGAGGACGACGGCAAGCCCCCTAGAGACTACCTAATATTGGCCATCCTGTCCTGCTTCTGCCCCTTGTGGCCGATCAACATCGTGGCTCTCGTCTTCTCTGTTATGGCGAGTGTAACTTTTAAGTATTTGACATGTGGTTTGTAAGTGTTGTCTGTGAAGGAATGCGTGCGTGCATGTGATATCTAAGAAACACCACAAAGAAGAACAGCTAAAAACAGTGGTTGGCCGCTTGTGTGTTAGTGATCACCTGCTGGGAAATGAACAGAAAATGATGGCCAATGTTCTGGTCAAAAGAGATGGGACTGCCTCCCACTGCTTTAAACCTTTTGTCTTCACAGTGTGTTTTAACCAGCATTTTGTAACCTAATCAATAACATTTCACCCTATTCTCCAGTCGAGGAACAGCCTGCAGCTGGGGAACGTAGACGGGGCGCGGCGTCTGGGCCGGAACGCAATGGTGCTGTCCATCGTTTCACTAGTTGGCGGGGTCATCATCATCATCGCAGCCATCGTCTTAAACTGGGGAAGTGAGTGGTCAAAGTGGCTGAGCTCTCAAGTTCTTGTTATGGTGCCGTTTTGTGTCTGTCGTTACTTGCAGCTTTTGTCTGTTCGTTTGTGTGTGTTCTGTCTTGCTTTTGGTCATGTTTGTGCTTGATTTTTGGTGGTTGGTTAGGTTAGTGCCCATTGTTGTACCTTTGTTTAGTTTTTTTCCCCACATATTGGCTGGGATTCAATCTGATTGTGTCAACAATGCTCCATTTAAAGGTAATTTCCTATTGAGTCGACATATGCCGAGTTTACCGTTAATGCGATCGATGGATTTTATTTTTGTGCAGGTTGAAATTTATTGGGAGGAATTTTGTCCCGGAGGCA